>NC_069504.1:15744997-15989997 GCF_027579735.1 Bombina bombina | reverse complement strand
AGGGGAGAAGAGAGAGTGGGGAGAGACAGGAGAGGGATAGAGAGGGATGGGGTGAGAGAAGGCAGGGGAGAAGAGAGAGTGGGGGAGAGACAGGAGAGGGATAGAGAGGGATGGGTGAGAGAAGGCAGGGGAGAAGAGAGAGTGGGGGAGAGACAGGAGAGGGATAGAGAGGGATGGGGTGAGAGAAGGCAGGGGAGAAGAGAGAGTGGGGGAGAGACAGGAGAGGGATAGAGAGGGATGGGTGAGAGAAGGCAGGGGAGAAGAGAGAGTGGGGGAGAGACAGGAGAGGGATAGAGAGGGATGGGGTGAGAGAAGGCAGGGAGAAGAGAGAGTGGGGGAGAGACAGGAGAGGGATAGAGAGGGATGGGGTGAGAGAAGGCAGGGGAGAAGAGACAGGAGGGGAGAGACAGGGGAGGGATAGAGAGGGATGGGGTGAGAGAAGGCAAGGGAGAAGAGACAGTAGGGGAGAGACAGGGGAGGGATAGAGAGGGATGGGGTGAGAGAAGGCAGGGGAGAAGAGAGAGTGGGGAGAGACAGGAGAGGGATAGAGAGGGATGGGGTGAGAGAAGGTAGGGGAGAAGAGAGAGTGGGGGAGAGACAGGAGAGGGATAGAGAGGGATGGGGTGAGAGAAGGCAGGGGAGAAGAGAGAGTGGGGAGAGACAGGAGAGGGATAGAGAGGGATGGGGTGAGAGAAGGGTAGGGGAGAAGAGAGAGTGGGGGAGAGACAGGAGAGGGATAGAGAGGGATGGGGTGAGAGAAGGCAGGGGAGAAGAGAGAGTGGGGGAGAGACAGGAGAGGGATAGAGAGGGATGGGGTGAGAGAAGGCAGGGAGAAGAGAGAGTGGGGGAGAGACAGGAGAGGGATAGAGAGGGATGGGGTGAGAGAAGGCAGGGGAGAAGAGAGAGTGTGGAGAGACAGGAGAGGGATAGAGAGGGATGGGGTGAGAGAAGGCAGGGGAGAAGAGAGAGTGGGGGAGAGACAGGAGAGGGATAGAGAGGGATGGGTGAGAGAAGGCAGGGAGAAGATAGAGTGGGGGAGAGACAGGAGAGGGATAGAGAGGGATGGGGTGAGAGAAGGCAGGGAGAAGAGAGAGTGGGGGAGAGACAGGAGAGGGATAGAGAGGGATGGGTGAGAGAAGGCAGGGGAGAAGAGAGAGTGGGGGAGAGACAGGAGAGGGATAGAGAGGGATGGGGTGAGAGAAGGTAGGGGAGAAGAGAGAGTGGGGGAGAGACAGGAGAGGGATAGAGAGGGATGGGTGAGAGAAGGCAGGGGAGAAGAGAGAGTGGGGGAGAGACAGGAGAGGGATAGAGAGGGATGGGTGAGAGAAGGCAGGGGAGAAGAGAGAGTGGGGGAGAGACAGGAGAGGGATAGAGAGGGATGGGGTGAGAGAAGGCAGGGGAGAAGAGAGAGTAGGGGAGAGACAGGGGAGGGATAGAGAGGGATGGGGTGAGAGAAGGCAGGGGAGAAGAGAGAGTAGGGGAGAGACAGGGGAGGGATAGAGAGGGATGGGGTGAGAGAAGGCAGGGGAGAAGAGAGAGTGGGGGAGAGACAGGAGAGGGATAGAGAGGGATGGGGTGAGAGAAGGGTAGGGGAGAAGAGAGAGTGGGGGAGAGACAGGAGAGGGATAGAGAGGGATGGGGTGAGAGAAGGCAGGGGAGAAGAGAGAGTGGGGGAGAGACAGGAGAGGGATAGAGAGGGATGGGGTGAGAGAAGGCAGGGGAGAAGAGAGAGTGGGGGAGAGACAGGAGAGGGATAGAGAGGGATGGGGTGAGAGAAGGCAGGGGAGAAGAGAGAGTGGGGGAGAGACAGGAGAGGGATAGAGAGGGATGGGGTGAGAGAAGGCAGGGGAGAAGAGAGAGTGGGGGAGAGACAGGAGAGGGATAGAGAGGGATGTGGTGAGAGAAGGCAGGGAGAAGAGAGAGTGGGGGAGAGACAGGAGAGGGATAGAGAGGGATGGGTTGAGAGAAGGCAGGGGCGGAAGAGAGAGTGGGGGAGAGACAGGAGAGGGATAGAGAGGGATGGGGTGAGAGAAGGCAGGGGAGAAGAGAGAGTGTGGAGAGACAGGAGAGGGATAGAGAGGGATGGGGTGAGAGAAGGGTAGGGGAGAAGAGAGAGTGGGGGAGAGACAGGAGAGGGATAGAGAGGGATGGGTGAGAGAAGGCAGGGAGAAGAGAGAGTGGGGGAGAGACAGGAGAGGGATAGAGAGGGATGGGTGAGAGAAGGCAGGGAGAAGAGAGAGTGGGGGAGAGACAGGAGAGGGATAGAGAGGGATGGGTGAGAGAAGGCAGGGGAGAAGAGAGAGTGGGGGAGAGACAGGAGAGGGATAGAGAGGGATGGGGTGAGAGAAGGCAGGGAGAAGAGAGAGTGGGGGAGAGACAGGAGAGGGATAGAGAGGGATGGGGTGAGAGAAGGCAGGGGAGAAGAGAGAGTGGGGGAGAGACAGGAGAGGGATAGAGAGGGATGGGGTGAGAGAAGGCAGGGGAGAAGAGAGAGTGGGGGAGAGACAGGAGAGGGATAGAGAGGGATGGGGTGAGAGAAGGCAGGGAGAAGAGAGAGTGGGGGAGAGACAGGAGAGGGATAGAGAGGGATGGGTGAGAGAAGGCAGGGAGAAGAGAGAGTGGGGGAGAGACAGGAGAGGGATAGAGAGGGATGGGTGAGAGAAGGCAGGGGAGAAGAGAGAGTGGGGGAGAGACAGGAGAGGGATAGAGAGGGATGGGGTGAGAGAAGGTAGGGGAGAAGAGAGAGTGGGGGAGAGACAGGAGAGGGATAGAGAGGGATGGGTGAGAGAAGGCAGGGGAGAAGAGAGAGTGGGGGAGAGACAGGAGAGGGATAGAGAGGGATGGGTGAGAGAAGGCAGGGGAGAAGAGAGAGTGGGGGAGAGACAGGAGAGGGATAGAGAGGGATGGGGTGAGAGAAGGCAGGGGAGAAGAGAGAGTAGGGGAGAGACAGGAGAGGGATAGAGAGGGATGGGGTGAGAGAAGGCAGGGGAGAAGAGAGAGTGGGGAGAGACAGGAGAGGGATAGAGAGGGATGGGTGAGAGAAGGCAGGGAGAAGAGAGTGGGGAGAGACAGAGAGGATAGGAGAGATGGGTGAGAGAAGGCAGGGGAGAAGAGAGAGTGGGGAGAGACAGGAGAGGGATAGAGAGGGATGGGGTGAGAGAAGGCTAGGGGAGAAGAGAGAGTGGGGGAGAGACAGGAGAGGGATAGAGAGGGATGGGGTGAGAGAAGGCAGGGGAGAAGAGAGAGTGGGGAGAGACAGGAGAGGGATAGAGAGGGATGGGGTGAGAGAAGGGTAGGGGAGAAGAGAGAGTGGGGGAGAGACAGGAGAGGGATAGAGAGGGATGGGGTGAGAGAAGGCAGGGGAGAAGAGAGAGTGGGGAGAGACAGGAGAGGGATAGAGAGGGATGGGGTGAGAGAAGGCAGGGGAGAAGAGAGAGTGGGGGAGAGACAGGAGAGGGATAGAGAGGGATGGGTGAGAGAAGGCAGGGGAGAAGAGAGAGTGGGGGAGAGACAGGAGAGGGATAGAGAGGGATGGGGTGAGAGAAGGCAGGGGAGAAGAGAGAGTGGGGGAGAGACAGGAGAGGGATAGAGAGGGATGGGGTGAGAGAAGGCAGGGGAGAAGAGAGAGTGGGGGAGAGACAGGAGAGGGATAGAGAGGGATGTGGTGAGAGAAGGCAGGGAGAAGAGAGAGTGGGGGAGAGACAGGAGAGGGATAGAGAGGGATGGGGTGAGAGAAGGCAGGGGAGAAGAGAGAGTGGGGGAGAGACAGGAGAGGGATAGAGAGGGATGTGGTGAGAGAAGGCAGGGAGAAGAGAGAGTGGGGGAGAGACAGGAGAGGGATAGAGAGGGATGGGGTGAGAGAAGGCAGGGGAGAAGAGAGAGTGGGGGAGAGACAGGAGAGGGATAGAGAGGGATGGGGTGAGAGAAGGCAGGGGAGAAGAGAGAGTGGGGGAGAGACAGGAGAGGGATAGAGAGGGATGGGTGAGAGAAGGGTAGGGAGAAGAGAGAGTGGGGGAGAGACAGGAGAGGGATAGAGAGGGATGGGTGAGAGAAGGCAGGGGAGAAGAGAGAGTGGGGGAGAGACAGGAGAGGGATAGAGAGGGATGGGGTGAGAGAAGGCAGGGGAGAAGAGAGAGTGGGGGAGAGACAGGAGAGGGATAGAGAGGGATGGGGTGAGAGAAGGCAGGGGAGAAGAGAGAGTGGGGGAGAGACAGGAGAGGGATAGAGAGGGATGGGGTGAGAGAAGGCAGGGGAGAAGAGAGAGTGGGGGAGAGACAGGAGAGGGATAGAGAGGGATGGGGTGAGAGAAGGCAGGGAGAAGAGAGAGTGGGGGAGAGACAGGAGAGGGATAGAGAGGGATGGGTGAGAGAAGGCAGGGAGAAGAGAGAGTGGGGGAGAGACAGGAGAGGGATAGAGAGGGATGGGGTGAGAGAAGGCAGGGGAGAAGAGAGAGTGGGGGAGAGACAGGAGAGGGATAGAGAGGGATGGGGTGAGAGAAGGCAGGGGAGAAGAGAGAGTGGGGGAGAGACAGGAGAGGGATAGAGAGGGATGGGGTGAGAGAAGGCAGGGGAGAAGAGAGAGTGGGGGAGAGACAGGAGAGGGATAGAGAGGGATGGGTGAGAGAAGGCAGGGGAGAAGAGAGAGTGGGGGAGAGACAGGAGAGGGATAGAGAGGGATGGGGTGAGAGAAGGCAGGGGAGAAGAGAGAGTGGGGGAGAGACAGGAGAGGGATAGAGAGGGATGGGGTGAGAGAAGGCAGGGGAGAAGAGACAGTAGGGGAGAGACAGGGGAGGGATAGAGAGGGATGGGGTGAGAGAAGGCAGGGGAGAAGAGAGAGTGGGGAGAGACAGGAGAGGGATAGAGAGGGATGGGGTGAGAGAAGGGTAGGGGAGAAGAGAGAGTGGGGGAGAGACAGGAGAGGGATAGAGAGGGATGGGGTGAGAGAAGGCAGGGGAGAAGAGAGAGTGGGGAGAGACAGGAGAGGGATAGAGAGGGATGGGGTGAGAGAAGGGTAGGGGAGAAGAGAGAGTGGGGAGAGACAGGAGAGGGATAGAGAGGGATGGGGTGAGAGAAGGCAGGGGAGAAGAGAGAGTGGGGGAGAGACAGGAGAGGGATAGAGAGGGATGGGGTGAGAGAAGGCAGGGAGAAGAGAGAGTGGGGGAGAGACAGGAGAGGGATAGAGAGGGATGGGTTGAGAGAAGGGCAGGGGAGAAGAGAGAGTGGGGGAGAGACAGGAGAGGGATAGAGAGGGATGGGGTGAGAGAAGGCAGGGGAGAAGAGAGAGTGTGGAGAGACAGGAGAGGGATAGAGAGGGATGGGGTGAGAGAAGGGTAGGGGAGAAGAGAGAGTGGGGGAGAGACAGGAGAGGGATAGAGAGGGATGGGTGAGAGAAGGCAGGGAGAAGAGAGAGTGGGGGAGAGACAGGAGAGGGATAGAGAGGGATGGGTGAGAGAAGGCAGGGAGAAGAGAGAGTGGGGGAGAGACAGGAGAGGGATAGAGAGGGATGGGTGAGAGAAGGCAGGGGAGAAGAGAGAGTGGGGGAGAGACAGGAGAGGGATAGAGAGGGATGGGGTGAGAGAAGGTAGGGGAGAAGAGAGAGTGGGGGAGAGACAGGAGAGGGATAGAGAGGGATGGGGTGAGAGAAGGCAGGGGAGAAGAGAGTGGGGAAGAGACAGGAGAGGGATAGAGAGGGATGGAGAGAGAGAAGGCAGGGGAGAAGAGAGAGTAGGGGAGAGACAGGAGAGGGATAGAGAGGGATGGAGAGAGAGAAGGCAGGGGAGAAGTGAGAGTGGGGGAGAGACAGGAGAAGGATAGAGAGGGATGGGGTGAGAGAAGGCAGGGGAGAAGAGAGAGTGGGGGAGAGACAGGAGAGGGATAGAGAGGGATGGGGTGAGAGAAGGCAGGGGAGAAGAGAGAGTGTGGGAGAGACAGGGGAGGGATAGAGAGGGATGAGGTGAGAGAAGGCAGGGGAGAAGAGAGAGTGGGGGAGAGAGAGGGGAGGGAAAGAGAGGGATGGGGTGAGAGAAGGCAGGGGAGAAGAGAGAGTGGGGGAGAGACATGGGAGGGATAGAGAGGGATGGGGTGAGAGAAGGCAGGGGAGAAGAGAGAGTGGGGAAGAGACAGGAGAGGGATAGAGAGGGATGGGGTGAGAGAAGGCAGGGAGAAGAGAGAGTGGGGGAGAGAGAGGGGAGGGATAGAGAGGGATGGGGTGAGAGAAGGCAGGGGAGAAGAGAGAGTGGGGGAGAGACAGGGGAGGGATAGGGAGGGATGGGGTGAGAGAAGGCAGGGGAGAAGAGAGAGTGGGGAGAGACAGGAGAGGGATAGAGAGGGATGGGGTGAGAGATGGCAGGGGAGAAGAGAGAGTGGGGGAGAGACAGGGGAGGGATAGAGAGGGATGGGGTGAGAGAAGGCAGGGGAGAAGAGAGAGTGGGGGAGAGACAGGAGAGGGATAGAGAGGGATGGGGTGAGAGAAGGCAGGGGAGAAGAGAGAGTGGGGGAGAGACATGGGAGGGATAGAGAGGGATGGGGTGAGAGAAGGCAGGGGAGAAGAGAGAGCGGGGAAGAGACAGGAGAGGGATAGAGAGGGATGGGGTGAGAGAAGGCCGGGAGCGAAGAGAGAGAGTGGGGGAAGAGACATGGGAGGGATAGAGAGGATGGGGTTGCAGAGAAGGCTAGGGGAGAAGAGAGAGCGGGGAAGAGACTAGGAGAGGGATAGAGAGGGATGGGGGTTAGAGAAGGCAGAAGAGAGGGGGCGAAGAGAGAGTGGGGGGAGAGAGAGGGGAGGCATAGAGAGGGATGGGGTGAGAGAAGGCAGGGGAGAAGAGAGAGTGGGGGAGAGACCGGGGAGGGATAGAGAGGGATGGGGTGAGAGAAGGCAGGGGAGAAGAGAGAGTGGGGAGTGAAAAGAGAGGGATAGAGAGGGATGGTGTTACGGTACCAACAGTGTACCAAGGGTTAATACCAGATGAACAATGTCCTGCATAGGGAATCAGCAATTCACAACCCAGCCAGTTTCAGGTTTAAAACAGAATGATATTTATTAAAGGCTAGATGCCTAGTATTTATACAGGTTTTACCCCAGATGGGGGGGTTGAAAGACTCTTGTACATTTAGATAAAAAGGGGAAGACGCCCTTTTATGAAACAGTAGAATTACATTACTTAAATACTTTACTTAGGCAGATAACAACTTAAACACATTTGGCTTGTCTTATCACCTAGCGTTTGCTCTCTGAGGGTGATTAAACAATGGCCTGTTTATTAATTAAATGTAATTATAGCACACAATAGCTGAGGCCAGAAAACCTGTCTTTAGAAATTAGATTCTTAGCTAAACACAATTAACTCCTTCAGTCCTGACAGAAGGGTCTGTCACATATCTCCCCCCTTGTGGAACACTCCGGCAGACCCGGCTTGACCCTTTGGCGGGTCAACCTGGGGATGACCGGACTAGGAGGTGGTAGGCATGTCAGTTTGCCAGGACAATCCATCTGTATTCCCGTTATGAGAGAGAATTCCTGTCCATACAAAGAAGGGTTTAGGGCTAAACAGTCCTTCAAAATCCCATCAGCTTCTTTATGAGTTTTCTGTACCTGCTCTTTATAGGTATCCACAATCCCTTCATACTGATATAGGGTGCCCTTGAGTTGCTGCACCTCACTATGAGCCAGCGTCAGCTTCTCCTCAAGTGTCGCTAAGTTTGTCTTTAAGGTTTCATGTCCCACTCTCAAGCTGGTGTTTTCTGCAGTCTGTCGGTGCAGCTTGTCTAGCAGAGATTCACGTTCTAAACGTGCTTTTTCCTCTGCGCTCCTCTTCTCCTTCATCAGCGCATTGTAACGGGACTTCCACGTATCAATAGCGGATAGAGATTTACTGAGCTCAGCGTCCTGGGGCTTAGCAGCAGGGGGGTCAGTCTCTGCTGCACGGATCTGGGCACGGGTAGTCACAGAGTTAACATCAGCGGGACCCATAGGAGCGTAGGCAGAAACAAGGGGGGCCAAGTCATTTCCAAGAAGAACATCAGCAGGTAAGTCCTTCTTGACCCCCACATTCACAGGTCTAGCGCCCACTCCCCAATCCAAATGTACCCTGGCAACAGGTAGGCTGAACACATCGCCCCCTGCTACCCTCACAGCCACAGTGTCTCCAGTGTACTGTTTCTCAGACACCAAGTTCTTTTGAAGCAAGGTCATGGTAGCACCAGTATCCCGTAGACCACTGACCTTCTTCCCATTCACTTTAACCAGTTGCCGGTTATTCCGGTGGGCAGCTTGCACAAGGTCTGCCTCATGTAGGATGCTCCAGCATTCTTGCGCCTCTACGTAGCGGGCCGCAGGCTGAGAGTTACGTGGGATTCCGCCGGCGGGTCTTCTCCAGGACTGTGCTTGGTTCGCTGCATTTAGGGGACACTCTGGTCTTTTGTGCCCTAGTTGCTTACATCCAAAGCACCAAATAGGCTGTGAGTAGCCCCGTGAATTGAACCGGGCTCTCTGAGGGTAGTTCGTGGCCGGAGGCCGTGTGGTATAGCGGTGCGCCGGGGGTTGGTAACTGGCAGCTGCTGGGGTGACTGGGGGTCTGTACTCCACTCTAGCAGGAGGCTTAGTGGTAGCAGTGTCCAGTTTGCGGGCATCCATATACTCATCTGCCAGGCGAGCAGCTTCATGCAGGGTGGAGGGTTTACGGTCCCGAACCCACTCTCTAACTCCTGCTGATAACTTGTCGAAGCAATGTTCCAACAGGAATAGCTGCAGCACCTCTTCCCCAGATACGGCTTGGCACCCCGCTATCCAGTGAGCTGCTGTGCGGTGCACCTTACATGCCCACTCAACGTAGGAATCACCAGCTAATTTAACAGTGTCTCTGAATCGCCTCCGGTATGCCTCCGGTGTAACCGCATACCTGGAGAGCAGAGCCTCTTTCACAGTATTATAATCCCCAACCTCCTCATCTGGAATGGCCCGAAAAGCCTCACTGGCCCGGCCGGATAATTTTCCGGATAATATCATGACCCAGTCCTCTGCGGGTACCTTGTGTAGTGCACATTGCCTCTCAAAATCCGCAAGGAACCCATCAATCTCTCCTTCTGTTTCCAGGAAGTTTTTAAAAGCTGCAAAATGTACTTTTCTCTTTTCCACTTGGGCTGCTGCAGCGCTGCTTTGGCGAAGTAGGTTGGCTTCCACAGCTGCTATGACCCGGTCGATAATTTCCGCAGATGGGTTGGGGCCATAATATGCCAGTCTTATTTTAACCGCCCGATCAAAGCTTGCTTCTTCAGGGGTTCTGTCTGATATGCTGGGCCCATTGGTTCCTTCTGTCCCTGGTACTCTTTCCATCTTAGTCAGTATTGTAATAATCCCCCTCTTCCTGAGGTTACTGGCTTGTGTAGTTGCTCTTCTGGGCGATAAGGTTCATTCCGTCGCTTGCCACCAATTGTTACGGTACCAACAGTGTACCAAGGGTTAATACCAGATGAACAATGTCCTGCATAGGGAATCAGCAATTCACAACCCAGCCAGTTTCAGGTTTAAAACAGAATGATATTTATTAAAGGCTAGATGCCTAGTATTTATACAGGTTTTACCCCAGATGGGGGGGTTGAAAGACTCTTGTACATTTAGATAAAAAGGGGAAGACGCCCTTTTATGAAACAGTAGAATTACATTACTTAAATACTTTACTTAGGCAGATAACAACTTAAACACATTTGGCTTGTCTTATCACCTAGCGTTTGCTCTCTGAGGGTGATTAAACAATGGCCTGTTTATTACTTAAATGTAATTATAGCACACAATAGCTGAGGCCAGAAAACCTGTCTTTAGAAATTAGATTCTTAGCTAAACACAATTAACTCCTTCAGTCCTGACAGAAGGGTCTGTCACAGATGGGGTGAGAGAAGGCAGGGGAGAAGAGAGAGTGGGGGAGAGACAGGGGAGGGATAGAGAGGGATGGGGTGAGAGAAGGCAGGGGAGAAGAGAGAGTGGGGGAGAGACAGGAGAGGGATAGAGAGGGATGGGGTGAGAGAAGGCAGGGAGAAGAGAGAGTGGGGGAGAGACAGGAGAGGGATAGAGAGGGATGAGGTGAGAGAAGGTAGGGGAGAAGAGAGAGTGGGGGAGAGACAGGAGAGGGATAGAGAGGGATGGGGTGAGAGAAGGGTAGGGGAGAAGAGAGAGTGGGGGAGAGACTAGAGAGGGATAGAGAGGGATGGGGTGAGAGAAGGGTAGGGGAGAAGAGAGAGTAGGGGAGAGACAGGAGAGGGATAGAGAGTGATGGGTGAGAGAAGGGTAGGGGAGAAGAAAGAGTGGGGGAGAGACAGGGGAGGGATAGAGAGGGATGGGGTGAGAGAAGGCAGGGGAGAAGAGACAGTGGGGGAGAGACAGGAGAGGGATAGAGAGGGATGGGGTGAGAGAAGGCAGGGGAGAAGAGAGGGTGGGGGAGAGATAGGGGAGGGATAGAGAGGGATGCGGTGAAAGAACGCAGGGGAGAAGAGAGAGTGGGGAGAGACAGGAGAGGGATAGAGAGGGATGGGGTGAGAGAAGGTAGGGGAGAAGAGACAGTGGGGGAGAGACAGGAGAGGGATAGAGAGGGATGGGTGAGAGAAGGCAGGGGAGAAGAGAGAGTGGGGGAGAGACAGGAGAGGGATAGAGAGGGATGGGGTGAGAGAACGCAGGGGAGAAGAGAGAGTAGGGGAGAGACAGGAGAGGGATAGAGAGGGATGGGGTGAGAGAAGGCAGGGGAGAAGAGAGCGTGGGGGAGAGACAGGAGAGGGATAGAGAGGGATGGGGTGAGAGAACGCAGGGGAGAAGAGAGAGTAGGGGAGAGACAGGAGAGGGATAGAGAGGGATGGGATGAGAGAAGGCAGGGGAGAAGAGAGAGTGGGGGAGAGACAGGAGAGGGATAGAGAGGGATGGGGTGAGAGAAGGCAGGGGAGAAGAGACAGTGGGGGAGAGACAGGAGAGGGATAGAGAGGGATGGGTGAGAGAAGGCAGGGGAGAAGAGAGAGTGGGGGAGAGACAGGAGAGGGATAGAGAGGGATGGGGTGAGAGAACGCAGGGGAGAAGAGAGAGTAGGGGAGAGACAGGAGAGGGATAGAGAGGGATGGGTGAGAGAAGGCAGGGGAGAAGAGAGAGTGGGGGAGAGACAGGAGAGGGATAGAGAGGGATGGGGTGAGAGAACGCAGGGGAGAAGAGAGAGTAGGGGAGAGACAGGAGAGGGATAGAGAGGGATGGGGTGAGAGAAGGCAGGGGAGAAGAGAGAGTGGGGGAGAGAAAGGAGAGGGATAGAGAGGGATGGGGTGAGAGAACGCAGGGGAGAAGAGAGAGTAGGGGAGAGACAGGAGAGGGATAGAGAGGGATGGGATGAGAGAAGGCAGGGAGAAGAGAGAGTAGGGGAGAGACAGGAGAGGGATAGAGAGGGATGGGGTGAGAGAAGGCAGGGGAGAAGAGAGAGTGGGGAAGAGACAGGAGAGGGATAGAGAGGGATGGGGTGAGAGAAGGCAGGGGAGAAGAGAGAGTGGGGGAGAGACAGGGGAGGGATAGAGAGGGATGGGGTGAGAGAAGGCAGGGGAGAAGAGAGAGTGGGGGAGAGACAGGAGAGGGATAGAGAGGGATGGGGTGAGAAAAGGCAGGGAGAAGAGAGAGTGGGGGAGAGACAGGAGAGGGATAGAGAGGGATGGGGTGAGAGAACGCAGGGTAGAAGAGAGAGTGGGGGAGAGACAGGAGAGGGATAGGGAGGGATGGGGTGAGAGAACGCAGGGGAGAAGAGACAGTGGGGGAGAGACAGGAGAGGGATAGAGAGGGATGGGGTGAGAGAAGGTAGGGGAGAAGAGAGAGTAGGGGAGAGACAGGAGAGGGATAGAGAGGGATGGGGTGAGAGAAGGCAGGGGAGAAGAGAGAGTGGGGAAGAGACAGGAGAGGGATAGAGAGGGATGGGGTGAGAGAAGGGTAGGGGAGAAGAGACAGTGAGGGAGAGACAGGAAAGGGATAGAGAGGGATTGGGTGAGAGAAGGGTAGGGGAGAAGAGAGAGTGGGGGAGAGACAGGAGAGGGATAGAGAGGGATGGGGTGAGAGAACGCAGGGGAGAAGAGAGAGTAGGGGAGAGTCAGGAGAGGGATAGAGAGGGATGGGATGAGAGAAGGCAGGGAGAAGAGAGAGTAGGGGAGAGACAGGAGAGGGATAGAGAGGGATGGGGTGAGAGAAGGCAGGGGAGAAGAGAGAGTGGGGAAGAGACAGGAGAGGGATAGAGAGGGATGGGGTGAGAGAAGGCAGGGGAGAAGAGAGAGTGGGGGAGAGACAGGGGAGGGATAGAGAGGGATGGGGTGAGAGAAGGCAGGGGAGAAGAGAGAGTGGGGGAGAGACAGGAGAGGGATAGAGAGGGATGGGGTGAGAAAAGGCAGGGAGAAGAGAGAGTGGGGGAGAGACAGGAGAGGGATAGAGAGGGATGGGGTGAGAGAACGCAGGGTAGAAGAGAGAGTGGGGGAGAGACAGGAGAGGGATAGGGAGGGATGGGGTGAGAGAACGCAGGGGAGAAGAGACAGTGGGGGAGAGACAGGAGAGGGATAGAGAGGGATGGGGTGAGAGAAGGTAGTGGAGAAGAGAGAGTAGGGGAGAGACAGGAGAGGGATAGAGAGGGATGGGGTGAGAGAAGGCAGGGGAGAAGAGAGAGTGGGGAAGAGACAGGAGAGGGATAGAGAGGGATGGGGTGAGAGAAGGGTAGGGGAGAAGAGACAGTGAGGGAGAGACAGGAAAGGGATAGAGAGGGATTGGGTGAGAGAAGGGTAGGGGAGAAGAGAGAGTGGGGGAGAGACAGGAGAGGGATAGAGAGGGATGGGGTGAGAGAACGCAGGGGAGAAGAGACAGTGGGGGAGAGACAGGAGAGGGATAGAGAGGGATGGGTGAGAGAAGGGTAGGGGAGAAGAGAGAGTGGGGGAGAGACAGAAGAGGGATAGAGAGGGATGGGGTGAGAGAAGGCAGGGGAGAAGAGAGAGTGGGGGAGAGACAGGAGAGGGATAGAGAGGGATGGGGTGAGAGAAGGGTAGGGGAGAAGAGAGAGTGGGGGAGAGACTAGAGAGGGATAGAGAGGGATGGGGTGAGAGAAGGGTTGGGGAGAAGAGAGAGTAGGGGAGAGACAGGAGAGGGATAGAGAGGGATGGGTGAGAGAAGGCAGGGGAGAAGAGAGAGTGGGGGAGAGACAGGAGAGGGATAGAGAGGGATGGGTGAGAGAAGGCAGGGGAGAAGAGAGAGTGGGGGAGAGACAGGAGAGGGATAGAGAGGGATGGGGTGAGAGAAGGTAGGGGAGAAGAGAGAGTGGGGGAGAGACAGGAGAGGGATAGAGAGGGATGGGGTGAGAGAAGGGTAGGGGAGAAGAGAGAGTGGGGGAGAGACTAGAGAGGGATAGAGAGGGATGGGGTGAGAGAAGGGTAGGGGAGAAGAGAGAGTGGGGGAGAGACAGGAGAGGGATAGAGAGTGATGTGTGACGGAAGGGTAGGGGAGAAGAAAGAGTGGGGGAGAGACAGGAGAGGGATAGAGAGGGATGCGGTGAAAGAACGCAGGGGAGAAGAGAGAGTGGGGAGAGACAGGAGAGGGATAGAGAGGGATGGGGTGGGAGAAGGTAGGGGAGAAGAGACAGTGGGGGAGACACAGGAGAGGGATGGAGAGGGATGGGTGAGAGAAGGCAGGGGAGAAGAGAGAGTGGGGGAGAGACAGGAGAGGGATAGAGAGGGATGGGGTGAGAGAACGCAGGGGAGAAGAGAGAGTAGGGGAGAGACAGGAGAGGGATAGAGAGGGATGGGGTGAGAGAAGGCAGGGGAGAAGAGAGAGTGGGGGAGAGACAGGAGAGGGATAGAGAGGGATGGGGTAAGAGAACGCAGGGGAGAAGAGAGAGTAGGGGAGAGACAGGAGAGGGATAGAGAGGGATGGGGTGAGAGAAGGCAGGGAGAAGAGAGAGTAGGGGAGAGACAGGAGAGGGATAGAGAGGGATGGGGTGAGAGAAGGCAGGGGAGAAGAGAGAGTGGGGGAGAGACAGGAGAGGGATAGAGAGGGATGGGGTGAGAGAAGGCAGGGGAGAAGAGAGAGTGGGGGAGAGACAGGAGAGGGATAGAGAGGGATGGGGTGAGAGAAGGCAGGGAGAAGAGAGAGTGGGGGAGAGACAGGAGAGGGATAGAGAGGGATGGGGTGAGAGAAGGGTAGGGGAGAAGAGAGAGTGGGGGAGAGACAGGAGAGGGATAGAGAGGGATGGGGTGAGAGAAGGCAGGGAGAAGAGAGAGTAGGGGAGAGACAGGAGAGGGATAGAGAGGGATGGGGTGAGAGAGGGCAGGGAGAAGAGAGAGTGGGGAGAGACAGGAGAGGGATAGAGAGGGATGGGGTGAGAGAAGGCAGGGAGAAGAGAGAGTGGGGAGAGACAGGAGAGGGATAGAGAGGGATGGGGTGAGAGAAGGCAGGGGAGAAGAGAGAGTGGGGGAGAGACAGGAGAGGGATAGAGAGGGATGGGGTGAGAGAACGCAGGGGAGAAGAGAGAGTAGGGGAGAGACAGGAGAGGGATAGAGAGGGATGGGGTGAGAGAAGGCAGGGGAGAAGAGAGAATGGGGGAGAGACAGGAGAGGGATAGAGAGGGATGGGGTGAGAGAAGGCAGGGGAGAAGAGAGAGTGGGGAGAGATAGGGGAGGGATAGAGAGGGATGGGGTGAGAGAAGGCAGGGGAGAAGAGAGAGTGGGGGAGAGACAGGGGAGGGATAGAGAGGGATGGGGTGAGAGAAGGCAGGGGAGAAGAGAGAGTGGGGGAGAGACAGGGGAGGGATAGAGAGGGATGGGGTGAGAGAAGGCAGGGGAGAAGAGAGAGTGGGGAGAGACAGGACAGGGATAGAGAGGGATGGGTGAGAGAAGGCAGGGGAGAATATGTGGAGCAAACTGTTGTGGATACAGCCTGATGAAACAGCATGTTTTGCTGAGAAACGCGTTGCTATATATCTGTGTATTTAATAAATATATACTTTTTATTATCCACCAGCTTGTCCACTTACTCTTGTTTTTTTAAGAGTTTTTAATATCCCCCCATTTGGGCCAAATGTGCCTGTTCCAATATTCCCTGTTGCACCCCTCACTTTGGCCACTCCCAGCTTACTGTGTCGGCGCCTTCAAGCCTGTCTGGCGTCAGCTGTCTGGTACTAGTTGTCGGACGGTCGGCGTTTCTGGATTGGATATCGCTGGTCACCTGACCTAACGTTGTACTTTCCAGTGGAAGCTGCGAGTCATACGGGCGACTCTGATTGTCCCATGTTGCATTGTCTGGCACTCCAGTTGTGCCGCTCTGTCTGCGAGTCTCCATTACCTAGGGTTCAGGGTAATCTATCTCCTGTGGGGACACCTTGTCTATACTACACCATGTGGCGCCTCTTTTTGTTTTCTCTATTTTAGGTCAACATCGTTGGATCCCTTCTATTTAAGAGTGCGACCATTCCTGTTTCCTTTTACCACCATTTTGCACGAGCGCACCTCCTTGGGACTTTGGCGTCCTTTTTCCGCATATATATATATAAATGTGTATATATAAATGTGTAATTATATATATATACTGTGTATATATATATATATATATATATATAGATATATATATATGTGTATATAAATTTATATATATATATATATACAGGGAGTGCAGAATTATTAGGCAAGTTGTATTTTTGAGGATTAATTTTATTATTGAACAACAACCATGTTCTCAATGAACCCAAAAAACTCATTAATATCAAAGCTGAATAGTTTTGGAAGTAGTTTTTAGTTTGTTTTTAGTTATAGCTATTTTAGGGGGATATCTGTGTGTGCAGGTGACTATTACTGTGCATAATTATTAGGCAACTTAACAAAAAACAAATATATACCCATTTCAATTATTTATTTTTACCAGTGAAACCAATATAACATCTCAACATTCACAAATATACATTTCTGACATTCAAAAACAAAACAAAAACAAATCAGTGACCAATATAGCCACCTTTCTTTGCAAGGACACTCAAAAGCCTGCCATCCATGGATTCTGTCAGTGATTTGATCTGTTCACCATCAACATTGCGTGCAGCAGCAACCACAGCCTCCCAGACACTGTTCAGAGAGGTGTACTGTTTTCCCTCCTTGTAAATCTCACATTTGATGATGGACCACAGGTTCTCAATGGGGTTCAGATCAGGTGAACAAGGAGGCCATGTCATTAGATTTTCTTCTTTTATACCCTTTCTTGCCAGCCACGCTGTGGAGTACTTGGACGCGTGTGATGGAGCATTGTCCTGCATGAAAATCATGTTTTTCTTGAAGGATGCAGACTTCTTCCTGTACCACTGCTTGAAGAAGGTGTCTTCCAGAAACTGGCAGTAGGACTGGGAGTTGAGCTTGACTCCATCCTCAACCCGAAAAGGTTTCACAAGCTCATCTTTGATGATACCAGCCCAAACCAGTACTCCACCTCCACCTTGCTGGCGTCTGAGTCGGACTGGAGCTCTCTGCCCTTTACCAATCCAGCCACGGGCCCATCCATCTGGCCCATCAAGACTCACTCTCATTTCATCAGTCCATAAAACCTTAGAAAAATCAGTCTTGAGATATTTCTTGGCCCAGTCTTGACGTTTCAGCTTGTGTGTCTTGTTCAGTGGTGGTCGTCTTTCAGCCTTTCTTACCTTGGCCATATCTCTGAGTATTGCACACCTTGTGCTTTAGGGCACTCCAGTGATGTTGCAGCTCTGAAATATGGCCAAACTGGTGGCAAGTGACATCTTGGCAGCTGCATGCTTGACTTTTGATAGAAAAGAGTTATTGGTCCGCGCCAACCTAGCCCCTATAAGCCTAAGGGTGGTGGTACCTAGTTACCACCTAATGGATGCTTATATGAAAAAGGATATCCCTAAGGCGCCTTAATACGGAGGCAAGGGGGGTAGTAATGATATACTTCGGATTGAGTACTAGAAAAGGTTTATTACAACAATGGTTACAGGTAAATCACATAAAAGTAAAATTAAATTTAAAACAATATTAAAATTAGAACAATATGGTCATGGATCCATGAGGCTATAAAAATCAATAATAAACTTTAAAATGTTTCTTAAAACAATATTGGTCTTGCACAGATATCTAAACCCACGGCGGGGTATACTGCAATGATAATAACACAGGTGTATATAGAGTGGTGATAGGTCCAAAAGAATGGAAAAGACTTGGTTTTGGAATTGTCCGTGCTGCTCCTAGGTAGTATGAAGTGGCTGTATCGATAGGAAGAGAAATTAAGCGCAGCAGCACATCAAGATTGGAGTATAACCGTTAAGTCAAATTTGGTGTTTTGAGTGCGACGTGTGGAATAAAAGATGTAGAGCTTGCAAATTATCCAAAAGCTGCTGTTGAGTTTGTGCTATACAGAGTAGGTTAATTCAGTGTTGCAAAAAGTAATCCTAGTGGGTGATGGTGTGCATGGTGCAGTCAATACAAATGCAAAAAATAAAATGAAAAGGTTGAAAAAAAATAATTGAAAAAGTCAAAAAATGTGAGAAAAAATGTGAGAAAAAACTACATTCACATATCCTGAGGTGACGATCGTGAAAAAAGGTGAAAAAAGAATGTGGATTAACACAGTAGAAAATGTAAAATAAAAATAAAAAATGGGGTTTCTCAAAGTAGTGATTGATAGCCGATGGCTATATGGGGTTCTCAAGAGTCTTGATAAAGGCCTAGCACGGGCCGAAACGCGTTGACTGGATGGTAAACCTTGTTTCAATATTCTCAATCTTGTAAAAACGATATTGTGCAATGTTGTTGTTCTTTTTTTCCTTTTAGGTCACTATTGGATTTTAAAAGATTTTAAAGACACTTTTTGAGAACCCCATATAGCCATCGGCTATCAATCACTACTTTGAGAAACCCCATTTTTTATTTTTATTTTACATTTTCTACTGTGTTAATCTACCATTTTTAATGTGTTAATCCACATTCTTTTTTCACCTTTTTTCACGATCGTCACCTCAGGATATGTGAATGTAGTTTTTTCTCACATTTTTTTACTTTTTCAATTATTTTTTTTCAACCTTTTCATTTTATTTTTTGCATTTGTATTGACTGCACCATGCACACCATCACCCACTAGGATTACTTTTTGCAACACTGAATTAACCTACTCTGTATAGCACAAACTCAACAGCAGCTTTTGGATAATTTGCAAGCTCTACATCTTTTATTCCACACGTCGCACTCAAAACACCAAATTTGACTTAACGGTTATACTCCAATCTTGATGTGCTGCTGCGCTTAATTTCTCTATTCCTATCGATACAGCCACTTCATACTACCTAGGAGCAGCACGGACAATTCCAAAACCAAGTCTTTTCCATTCTTTTGGACCTATCTCCACTCTATATACACCTGTGTTATTATCATTGCAGTATACCCCGCCGTGGGTTTAGATATCTGTGCAAGACCAATATTGTTTTAAGAAACATTTTAAAGTTTATTATTGATTTTTATAGCCTCATGGATCCATGACCATATTGTTCTAATTTTAATATTGTTTTAAATTTAATTTTACTTTTATGTGATTTACCTGTAACCATTGTTGTAATAAACCTTTTCTAGTACTCAATCCGAAGTATATCATTACTACCCCCCTTGCCTCCGTATTAAGGCGCCTTAGGGATATCCTCCTTTTTCATATAAGCACGCTTGACTTTTCTCAGTTCATGGGCAGTTATTTTGCGCCTTGGTTTTTCCACACGCTTCTTGCGACTCTGTTGACTATTTTGAATGAAACGCTTTATTGTTCGATGATCACGCTTCAGAAGCTTTGCAATTTTAAGAGTGCTGCATCCCTCTGCAAGATATCTCACTATTTTTTACTTTTCTGAGCCTGTCAAGTCCTTCTTTTGACCCATTTTGCCAAAGGAAAGGAAGTTGCCTAATAATTATGCACACCTGATATAGGGTGTTGATGTCATTAGACCACACCCCTTCTCATTACAGAGATGCACATCACCTAATATGCTTAATTGGTAGTAGGCTTTCGAGCCTATACAGCTTGGAGTAAGACAACATGCATAAAGAGGATGATGTGGTCAAAATACTCATTTGCCTAATAATTCTGCACTCCCTGTATATCTATTTATATATGTGTGTGTGTGTATGTATGTATATATATATATATATATATATATATATATATATATATATATATATATATACATACTGTATATATGTACTGTATATATATAAATACACACACATCTATATAGACATATATACATTTATGTATATATATATATGTATATGTGTATATATATATATATATATATATATATATATATATATATATATATATATGTATATGTGTATATATATATACACACATATATATATATAAATATACAAATATAAACATATATATACAGTATACATATATATATATAAGACAACATTTAAAATTAGGGGGAGGTAAAAGGTGAGTTTAAAATTCTCCACTACGCACAAAATATACAGAAAATAACTCATTGTGAAGTTCATTAACAAATCTAGACAGGCCAGAAGGCTTGTTTTTCCCACAGAAAACCTCTGAATTACATTGTTTCCAATACAGCAAAGGATTCTGGGTAGGATATGCAAATTAGGTTCACAATGACGCACCTTTTTACTTCAAGTCTGCTTTTCAGCAGATTCCCTTTACGCCAAACCATCGCTGTTCACACAGCTTATAAGCTTAGCTAGGGTAAGTGCAGTGATTCATAACCATCGCAGGACAGACTGTTTCATGATTTTTGCCACTCATCAGCTGGTAAAAGGTTTGAATCACTGCTGGGTGAAGCTGATTTCGGGGCAAAATACAACAACATTTAGAATTATATTTACACACACACATATATAAATATACACATATACATATATATACAGACATCAAATTGTACAGATATTATGGTACAGCATAAATTTTACATAATAGAACCTAATAGAATCGGATTTATATATATATACACACACATACTGTACATAACTAGTATAACCATAGCTAAGTTTACATTATGTATATATTTACACATTTCACATTTTTAAGAATTATTTTCTGGAATTAACTAACTGAATCACAGAAATGAAAGAATACTTCCAAATAAACAAGTGAAATGTGAGTGCCAACTTTTGAGTTGGAAACAGAGAGGCAGAAAGTGGGAAAAAAAATTATTTTGTTTAAAAGGACCACAAGACTTCCAAGTTACCTCCCTAGTTTGGAATTATTCAAAACTACTTATGATCATGGACAGACATTGGAGTAATAAATTAAGTTTATATCAGAAAGCTCTCAATATGGATGTGCGCTAACCACAACTGATGTTACTGGCAATTACTATAATACTGGTGGGATATGGCTGATCTGCTGGATGGCAATTACTGGAATTCAAGTGGAATGGCTTTGTGGGCGGGAAAATTATTAGAATGAAAAATAATATTAAATTTAAAAAAAAAAGAAGATGGAGGGGAGGAAGACAAACAGGGATCTAAGTCCATCTAAAGGAATTAGGAAAACTACTACACAGAGACAGGTAAAGGGAAGAAAATAAATGAAATATAAGAGAGAATTTTTTTTAAGATTTTCTTTTTTTATATACTTTAATTCCACTATTTCAAGCCAAGACTATACCAACCTCTGCTGGCTTTAGAATGGAAGCATCTTCCTCTGAGCAGCGTGCCGGGCGGGAGGAGTTAAAAAATACAATCTAGCTATGAAAGTTATGCAGTACTACGCAACTTGCGTAGGGAGATTGCAATTTAACTTCTCCATCAGTTTTCACTGATGTCCAGCCAGGCACTGTAGGGAGTTGAGGCGAGATGGGGGTGACACCGTCAGAGGAGATTAATTCCTGCTTGATGGTGTCAAGGACCACCAACATCTTCTTATGGACCACTGGTTGGTGACCGCTGCTCTATCAGAGTAGTAATAGAATGATGTAATACATTAGATGAAAGGAATGTTACAACATATACAGGTCTGTGCAGAATTGATAAGCCAGTATCGCTACATCACAGTTTTTTGATGTTCAACTTATAAATATGATCATATATCCCCATTACCAGAACGAAAGAACTTATAAAACGCTATTCCCCAATAGTAGCTAAGGATCTTTTTTGGACCCCTCAAATTTTAGCCTAGCCTTAGGGGGAATTTAGGGGGGGACAGAAAACAGTAAAAGTAAAGTGAATTTTCGTAGGATGCATTTTCCTATGCTTATCAACTAAGCTGTGTGTGTGTGTGGGGGGGGGGGGGGGACACGTAATTATTCAAAGCCTACTAGTTTACCTTTTATATCTAGACTTTTCAAAGGAGGTATAATTCGGTAGATCTGGAGATTTTCAGGCTAATGTTCACAATTAAACAATGGGAGCTTCCAAAATATGCCATAATATGGTTCCCAACCTGGCAATCTTGTGAGCCCAACCTGGGTTGTAATATCAGTATATGGTATAAGAGAATAAGAGCAGTTATACATCGGTGCCCTGTTGTATGTTAAATATTAGTAAAATGGAACTGACACATACTCCACAGTTGGTGTTTCACATAGCATTTGACTGTGTAAATGCACTGTGTTACCAGAAGAACTTATCCTGTTGTATTGTCATAAAATGCATGACTAACCTCTATAATTGACAATGAGTAGGGCTATAATCCGCATTTACATTTGTAATTGCATTAAGCTTAATGGTCTCATAGTCACAGGATAACAGAGTGAAACGCTGCATAAACTGTATATTACTATTTCCAACATATAGCTGTGAAGCAAAAATATAAATAAATTACCCTTTAACCAGATATCTTACAGGATACAGACTGCATCTACACACACATATATATATATAAAGCGCCCTTGAACGAGAATCCCTACCGGATACCATCTGCAACTAGAGTAAGTGGTGAGCGCTTATAATTTTAACCCGGTTCAATGTGTCAGCCTGTGGAAGGTAATCTCACCCCTGTAAAGGAGAGAGGGAATTTTTAGGACCACAAATGCAGGTTTAGGAGTGTTGTGAATGTATCAGTGATTCTGTGTAAGTGAGGGAAGGCAGCAAGGATCAGAATCATTAGATACAGTTCACTTTAATATAAGGATAGGAGTGACAATGGCTGAGACCTCAGAGCATATAGCCCCACTCAGTATTGACAAACTGGTTCCCACATATAAACAACAAGCAATTGCAAGTTAAAGTTGTATACATACCATATCTAATCATAGGTGGCAGCAGACATAGTGTACAACTTAAGGCAACAAATAGGGTTAATGAGATTTATGCAGCAATTAGGTGTTGAATCTGAACTCTTAAGAATATAGGTTGAATAGAGCATTTACATATGAAGGCAACCTAACTAAGATTCTGAGACATGTCAGGAGTAATTGCTGAATGATCGTAAGTTACTTCGGTATAAGTTTGAAGGAAGCGCTTTTGAGACTTACTAGTAAAAGTAAAGGGTGAGGTCTGTCCGGACAGAGCGAAGTTCCCCTGCAGAGTTTGGGGAAATTGCAGCGTGTGCGATGGCGTGTGACGTCACAGCTTGCCGGTTCCGGTCCTGTGTTAGGAAGAGAGGTGAGCCGCGTCTGTCTCTAAAGTTGCAAGCAGGTTAGAGGGTGAGAAGCTGGATTCAACAATCAAGCAATTTGGTATGAGTAGGAGGGAAATTTAAACTGCTTGTTGGGGAGGAGTTATGTAAGTGTGAAAAGACACAGCTATACAAAGGATAAGGCAAAGAACTTAGTCAATTATTACACAATGTGACCTTGTATACATAATAATGTACATAGTGTACTAGGCTAGTAAATATAAATAGTAAGTATTTCATCTATACTAAACTATCAACATTAGAGCTGAAATAAGTAGCACTCAGGGTAAGATATGAATTATAGTATGGACATGATGATAGTGTAAGTCTCAATCCCTTAAGGGGCAGTAACACTTATATACAACTATAGAAATCAAATCTACACTATTAAACATTAAGGAGTTTCCCCAAAAGACTGCCCTAAAACTTTAGGGTTGTTGGGATATTCAAAACTATAAAGAGTATATAGTGTATAAGCACTCACAATTTAAATAGGCCACTTGTTAAGACATACTAAAAACAAAAACTTTAGGTTTGTGACCATCATAAAAGTTTAGCTTCTTAATGAAACTGTCGATATTGCTGCCATCATACAAGGTTCCAGCTACAAGAAGATATTTGAAATAAAAGGAGAGCTAGGCATATTACCGCTCTGAGAGAACAATACAGCCCCTGCTCAGTGATATATAGTATCCAATCAACTCCCTCAATGTGCGTGAGTTGTGTCTCCATGTTGAACCCATTCTGTTGTCTCCGTAACTTCTGAGGAAAGAAAGTTGGAGGCGGAATGTCCCTGTGTTAGCGTAGAACCCAGGTCTGATCCAGATATCATGAAGCTGATTCCCTTTATGTGAGTCGACACAGGTATAGTCGTTTCGTTCTAGCAAGGTAGACCAGTTGCCCACCTCTACAGAATCCGTTCCATCAAGTACATCCCTTTGTTTATGTACAATATGCCCTTCACGCTTCTGGGGTTCGGCCGCAACTCCCATAGCATAATTATTGGATAACAGGGGGATATCCGTAAAGCTGCAACATACTTTTGTAGGCATCTTGGAGACAACTTCAACTAAGGTTTGGTCATGAGAGAAGAACGTAGAACTAATTGGCCATAACGATTTGTTTTTAGTTCCCATTGCCGGCATGGCAGTAGTTAGATGTGTTACCTCAGGATCATTGTCATGTAGTGCTTGATCAATTGAATGCAGTAATGAGCACTCAAACTCTGATATGAGGGTGTTAAGCTTAATAATGATGTCTTCCATAATACCAGTTTGCATTAGAGTTCAGTAAGATAGCCTCGTCTGTACTGGTGCAATGCCGCATGGGTGAGGAATAAGGCTGCTCTCTGTTGCTCTTTGAGATGTTTTCACGGTGGTGGTAAATGGCAGGTTCCTTCTCTTAGACTGTAGCCTATTTTACCCAATTCACCTACCTAGAGTGTCACCCTCTTCATGAGGATAAATTGAGCTAGATGGAGTGATCAAAAGCTGTAAAAATATCGGTATTGATCTGGAGCTGCTGTAGAATGCGACCGCTCTCATGCAAGGCTAGTCCTGCCTGCCCCTGTTAATGGCGACATTTAAAAAAGGGTCTTGTGTTTGGCTGTGAAATGTTATAAAGGGCTGAACACAGTAGGAATCTACTACATTAAAGAAAAGGTACCAAAATAGGGGATAGGGGGCACTAGATGATGATTGATTAGAGGGGGGTGGGGGTTACACTACAGAAAAATGACTTTTTATGAATAAATTTAAAAAAACAAACGTGGTGCGCAACTGCAATTAGTGGCCTTCTAAGTACTAAAAAGCAATGGCAAAGCCCTGTATGTCTGTTATTTCTGAACAAAGGGGATCACAGATAAGCTTTTGCAACCATTTGTGTTATTACTGCACAAGCAGTATGTAAATAATTTCAGTTAGAAACCCAAACTTTGTGAAAAAGTTAACAATTTGTTTTATTTGATCACATTCGGTGGAGAAACAGTGACATGAAATATACCAAAATGGGCCTAGATTAATACCTTGGGTTTTTACTATATATATATATATATATATATATATATATATATATATATATATATATATATATATATATATATATATATATATATATATATATATATATATATATATATATATATATATATATATATATATATATATATACTGTATATATATATATATATATATATATATATATACTGTATATATATATATATATATATATATATATATATATATATATATATATATATATATAGTTTTGCTAGGTAAACCAAAAAAAACAAGGCCCTATTTCTGTATAAATTGAAGATAGCAAAAAATGCTAAAATTCACTTTTGGGCAAGTTTCATATCTCTTTAAAAGGGGTTAAAGAGATATGAAACTCAAAAATGTTCTTTTGTGATTCAGACAGAGCATAACATTAAAAAAAAACCTTGCAATTTACCTGTATTAACAAATTTGATTCGCTCCAATATTATTCTGTATTAAAGAAATACCTAGGTAGCATCTGAAGCACTACATTGCATAAAATAGTGCTGCCCTCTAGTGCTCATGCATATGGATAACATTCTTACAAAACCGCTGCCATCTAGTGCTCATGCATATGGATAACATTCTTACAAAACCGCTGCCATCAAATGCTCATGCATATGGATAACATTCTTACAAAACCGCTACTATCTAGTGCTCATGCATATGGATAACATTCTTACAAAACCGCTGCCATCTAGTGCTCATGCATATGGATAACATTCTTACAAAACTGCTGCCATCTAGTGCTCATGCATATGGATAACATTCTTACAAAACCGCTGCATATAGTGCTCATGCATATGGATAACATTCTTACAAAACTGCTGCATATAGTGCTCATGCATATGGATAACATTCTTACAAAACCGCTGCATATAGTGCTCATGCATATGGATAACATTCTTACAAAACCGCTGCCATCTAGTGCTCATGCATATGGATAACATCCTTACAAAACTGATGCATCTAGTGCTCATGCATATGCATAACATTCTTACAAAACCGCTGCCATCTAGTGCTCATGCATATGGATAACATTCTTACAAAACCGCTGCCATCTAGTGCTCATGCATATGGATAACATTCTTACAAAACCGCTGCCATCTAGTGCTCATGCATATGGATAACATTCTTACAAAACCGCTACCATCTAGTGCTCATGCATATCGATAACATTCTTACAAAACCGCTGCCATCTAGTGCTCATGCATATGGATAACATTCTTATAAAACTGCTGCCATCTAGTGCTCATGCATATGGATAACATTCTTACAAAACCGCTGCCATCTAGTGCTCATGCATATGGATAACATTCTTACAAAACTGCTGCCATCTAGTGCTCATGCATATGGATAACATTCTTACAAAACCGCTGCCATCTAGTGCTCATGCAAATGGATAACATTCTTACAAAACCGCTGCCATCTAGTGCTCATGCATATGGATAACCTTCTTACAAAACTGCTGCCATCTAGTGCTCATGCATATGGATAACATTCTTACAAAGCCGCTGCAATCTAGTGCTCATGCATATGGATAACATTCTTACAAACCCGCTGCCATCTAGTGCTCATGCATATGGATACCATTCTTACAAAACCGCTGCATATAGTGCTCATGCATATGGATAACATTCTTACAAAACTGCTGCATATAGTGCTCATGCATATGGATAACATTCTTACAATACTGCTGCCATCTAGTGCTCATGCATATGGATAACATTCTTACAAAACTGCTGCCATCTAGTGCTCATGCATATGGATAACATTCTTACAAAACTGTGTCATATAGTGCTCATGCATATGGATAACATTCTTACAAAACTGCTGCCATGTAGTACTCATGCATATGGATAACATTCTTACAAAACTGCTGCCATCTAGTGCTCATGCATATGGATAACATTCTTACAAAACTGTGTCATATAGTGCTCATGCATATGGATAACATTCTTACAAAACTGCTGCCATGTAGTACTCATGCATATGGATAACATTCTTACAAAACTGCTGCCCTCTAGTGCTCATGCATATGGATAACATTCTTACAAAACTGCTGCCATCTAGTGCTCATGCATATGGATAACATTCTTACAAAACTGTGTCATATAGTGCTCATGCATATGGATAACATTCTTACAAAACTGCTGCCATGTAGTACTCATGCATATGGATAACATTCTTACAAAACTGCTGCCCTCTAGTGCTCATGCATATGGATAACATTCTTACAAAACTGCTGCCCTCTAGTGCTCATGCATATGGATAACATTCTTACAAAACTGCTGCCCACTAGTGCTCATGCATATGGATAACATTCTTACAAAACCGCTGCCATCTAGTGCGCTAGCATATGGATAACATTCTTACAAAACCACTGCCCACTAGTGCTCATGCATATGTATAACATTCTTACAAAACTGCTGCATATAGTACTCATGCATATGGATAACATTCTTACAAAACCGCTGCCCTCTAGTGCTCATGCATATGGATAACATTCTTATAAAACTGCTGCATATAGTGCTCATGCATATGGATAACATTCTTACAAAACCGCTGCATATAGTGCTCATGCATATGGATAACATTCTTACAAAACTGCTGCCATCTAGTGCTCATGCATATGGATAACATTCTTACAAACCCGCTGCCCTCTAGTGCTCATGCATATGGATAACATTCTTACAAAACCGCTGCCATCTAGTGCTCATGCATATGGATAACATTCTTACAAAACTGCTGCCCTCTAGTGCTCATGCATATGGATAACATTCTTACAAAACTGCTACCATCTAGTGCTCATGCATATCTATAACATTCTTACAAAACTGCTGCCATCTAGTGCTCATGCATATCGATAACATTCTTACAAAACTGCTGCCATCTAGTGCTCATGCATATGGATAACATTCTTACAAACCCGCTGCCATCTAGTGCTCATGCATATGGATAACATTCTTACAAAACCGCTGCCCTCTAGTGCTCATGCATATGGATAACATTCTTACAAAACCGCTGCCATCTAGTGCTCATGCATATGGATAACATTCTTACAAAACTGCTGCATATAGTGCTCATGCATATGGATAACATTCTTACAAAACTGCTGCCATCTAGTGGTCATGCATATGGATAACATTCTTACAAAACCGCTGCCATCTAGTGCTCATGCATATGGATAACATTCTTACAAAACTGCTGCATATAGTGCTCATAAATATGGATAACATTCTTACAAAACTGCTGCCCTCTAGTGCTCATGCATATGGATAACATTCTTACAAAACCGCTGCCATCTAGTGCTCATGCATATGGATAACATTCTTACAAAACCGCTGCCCTCTAGTGCTCATGCATATGGATAACATTCTTAAAAAACTGCTGCATATAGTGCTCATGCAAATGGATAACATTCTTACAAAACCGCTGCATATAGTGCTCATGCATATGGATAACATTCTTACAAAACTGCTGCATATAGTGCTCATGCATATGGATAACATTCTTACAAAACCGCTGCATATAGTGCTCATGCATATGGATCATATTCTTACAAAACCGCTGCCATCTAGTGCTCATGCATATGGATAACATTCTTACAAAACTGCTGCATATAGTGCTCATGCATATGGATAACATTCTTACAAAACCGCTGCCATCTAGTGCTCATGCATATGGATAACATTCTTACAAAACTGCTGCCATCTAGTGCTCATGCATATGGATAACATTCTTACAAAACTGCTGCCATCTAGTGCTCATGCATATGGATAACATTCTTACAAAACTGCTGTCATCTAGTGCTCATGCATATGGATAACATTCTTACAAAACCGCTGCATATAGTGCTCATGCATATGGATAACATTCTTACAAAAACCTCGGCCCTCTAGTGCTCTTGCATATGGATAACATTCTTACAAAACCGCTGCCATTTAGTGCTCATGCATATGGATAACATTCTTACAAAACTGCTGCATATAGTGCTCATGCATATGGATAACATTCTTACAAAACCACTGCATATAGTGCTCATGCATATGTATAACATACTTACAAAACTGCTGCCATCTAGTGCTCATGCATATGGATAACATTCTTACAAAACTGCTGCCATCTAGTGCTCATGCATATGGATAACATTCTTACAAAACTGCTGCATATAGTGCTCATGCATATGGATAACATTCTTACAAAACTGCTGCCATCTAGTGCTCATGCATATGGAAAACATTCTTACAAAACAGCTGCCATCTAGTGCTCATGCTTATGGATAACATTCTTACAAAACCGCTGCCATCTAGTGCTCATGCATATGTATAACATTCTTACAAAACTGCTGCCATCTAGTGCTCATGCATATGGATAACATTCTTACAAAACTGCTGCCATCTAGTGCTCATGCATATGGATAACATTCTTACAAAACTGCTGCATATAGTGCTCATGCATATGGATAACATTCTTACAAAACTGCTGCCATCTAGTGCTCATACATATGGATAACATTCTTACAAACCATTGCCATCTAGTGCTCATGCATATGGATAACATTCTTACAAAACTGCTGCATATAGTGCTCATGCATATGGATAACATTCTTACAAAACCGCTGCATATAGTGCTCATGCATATGTATAACATTCTTACAAAACTGCTGCCATCTAGTGCTCATGCATATGGATAACATTCTTACAAAACTGCTGCATATAGTGCTCATGCATATGGATAACATTCTTACAAAACTGCTGCCATCTAGTGCTCATGCATATGGATAACATTCTTACAAAAACGCTGCCATCTAGTGCTCATGCTTATGGATAACATTCTTACAAAACCGCTGCCATCTAGTGCTCATGCATATGTATAACATTCTTACAAAACTGCTGCCATCTAGTGCTCATGCATATGGATAACATTCTTACAAAACTGCTGCTATCTAGTGCTCTAGCATATGGATAACATTCTTACAAAACTGCTGCATATAGTGCTCATGCATATGGATAACATTCTTACAAAACTGCTGCCATCTAGTGCTCATGCATATGGATAACATTCTTACAAAACCACTGCCATCTAGTGCTCATGCATATGGATACCATTCTTACAAAACTGCTACATCTAGTGCTCATGCATATGGATAACATTCTTACAAAACTGCTGCATATAGTGCTCATGCATATGTATAACATTCTTACAAAACCGCTGCCATCTAGTGCTCATGCATATGTATAACATTCTTACAAAACTGCTGCCCTCTAGTGCTCATGCATATGGATAACATTCTTACAAAACCGCTGCCATCTAGTGCTCATGCATATGGATAACATTCTTACAAAACTGCTGCCATCTAGTGCTCATGCATATGTATAACATTCTTACAAAGCTGCTGCCATCTAGTGCTCATGCATATGGATAACATTCTTACAAAACCGCTGCATATAGTGCTCATGGATATGGATAATATTCTTACAAAACTGCTGCATATAGTGCTCATGCATATGGATAACATTCTTACAAAACTGCTGCATATAGTGCTCATGCATATGGATAACATTCTTACAAAACTGCTGCATATAGTGCTCATGCATATGGATAACATTCTTACAAAACTGCTGCCCTCTAGTGCTCATGCATATGGATAACATTCTTACAAAACTGCTGCATATAGTGCTCATGCATATGGATAACATTCTTACAAAACTGCTGCCATCTAGTGCTCATGCATATGGATAACGTTCTTACAAAACCGCTGCCATCTAGTGCTCATGCATATGGATAACATTCTTACAAAACTGCTGCATATAGTGCTCATGCATATGTATAACATTCTTACAAAACTGCTGCCCTCTAGTGCTCATGCATATGGATCACATTCTTACAAAACTGCTGCATCTAGTGCTCTAGCATATGGATAACATTCTTACAAAACCGCTGCCATCTAGTGCTCATGCATATGAATAACATTCTTACAAAACTGCTGCCATCTAGTGCTCATGCATATGGATAACATTCTTACAAAACCGCTGCATATAGTGCTCATGCATATGGATAACATTCTTACAAAACTGCTGCCATCTAGTGCTCATGCATATGGATAACATTCTTACAAAACTGCTGCCATCTAGTGCTCATGCATATGGATAACATTCTTACAAAACTGCTGCCATCTAGTGCTCATGCATATGGCTAACATTCTTACAAAACCGCTGCATATAGTGCTCATGCATATGGATAACATTCTTACAAAACTGCTGCCCTCTAGTGCTCATGCAAATGGATAACATTCTTGCAAAACCGCTGCCATCTAGTGCTCATGCATATGTATAACATTCTTACAAAACTGCTGCCCTCTAGTGCTCATGCATATGGATAACATTCTTACAAAACCGCTGCCATCTAGTGCTCATGCATATGGATAACATTCTTACAAAACCGCTGCCATCTAGTGCTCATGCATATGGATAACATTCTTACAAAACTGCTGCATATAGTGCTCATGCATATGGATAATATTCTTACAAAACTGCTGCCATCTAGTGCTCATGCATATGGATAACATTCTTTCAAAACTGCTGCCATCTAGTGCTCATGCATATGGATAACATTCTTACAAAACTGCTGCCCTCTAGTGCTCATGCATATGGATAACATTCTTACAAAACTGCTGCCCTCTAGTGCTCATGCATATGGATAACATTCTTACAAAACCGCTGCATATAGTGCTCATGCATATGGATAACATTCTTACAAAACCGCTGCCATCTAGTGCTCATGCATAGGGATAACATTCTTACAAAACTGCTGCATATAGTGCTCATGCATATGGATAACATTCTTACAAACCCGCTGCCATCTAGTGCTCATGCATATGGATAACATTCTTACAAAACTGCTGCCATCTAGTGCTCATGCATATGGATAACATTCTTACAAAACTGCTGCATCTAGTGCTCATGCATATGGATAACATTCTTACAAAACAGCTGAATATAGTGCTCATGCATATGGATAACATTCTTACAAAACCGCTGCATATAGTGCTCATGCATATGGATAACATTCTTACAAAACCGCTGCCATCTAGTGCTCATGCATATGGATAACATTCTTACAAAACTGCTGCCATCTAGTGCTCATGCATATGGATAACATTCTTACAAAACTGCTGCATCTAGTGCTCATGCATATGGATAACATTCTTACAAAACAGCTGCATATAGTGCTCATGCATATGGATAACATTCTTACAAAACCGCTGCATATAGTGCTCATGCATATGGATAACATTCTTACAAAACTGCTGCATATAGTGCTCATGCATATGGATAAAATTCTTACAAAACTGCTGCATATAGTGCTCATGCATATGGATAACATTCTTTCAAAACTGCTGCCATCTAGTGCTCATGCATATGGATAACATTCTTACAAAACTGCTGCCCTCTAGTGCTCATGCATATGGATAACATTCTTTCAAAACTGCTGCCATCTAGTGCTCATGCATATGGATAACATTCTTACAAAACTGCTGCCCTCTAGTGCTCATGCATATGGATAACATTCTTACAAAACTGCTGCCCTCTAGTGCTCATGCATATGGATAACATTCTTACAAAACCGCTGCATATAGTGCTCATGCATATGGATAACATTCTTTCAAAACTGCTGCCATCTAGTGCTCATGCATATGGATAACATTCTTACAAAACTGCTGCCCTCTAGTGCTCATGCATATGTATAACATTATTATAAAACTGCTGCATCTAGTGCTCTTGCTAATGTATAATATTGTTATAAAACTGCTGCCTTCTAGCGCTCTTGCTAATGTATAACATTGTTATAAAACTGCTGCCGTCTAGTGCTCTTGCTAATCTATAATATTGTTATAAAACTGCTGCCATCTAGTGCTCCTGCTAATGTATAACATTGTTATAAAACTGCTGCCATCTAGTGCTCTTGCTAATGTATAACATTGTTATAAAACCGCTGCCATCTAGTGCTCCTGCTAATGTATATTGTTATAAAACTGCTGCCATCTAGTGCTCCTGCTAATGTATAACATTATTATAAAACTGCTGCCATCTAGTGCTCTTGCTAATGTATAACATTATTATAAAACTGCTGCCATCGAGTGCTCTTGCTAATGTATAATATTGTTATAAAACTGCTGCCATCTAGTGCTCTTGCTAATGTATAATATTGTTATAAAACTGCTGCCATCTAGTGCTCTTGCTAATGTATAACATTATTATAAAACTGCTGCCATCTAGTGCTCTTGCTAATGTATAACATTATTATAAAACTGCTGCCATCTAGTGCTCTTGCTAATGTAAAACATTATTATAAAACTGCTGCCATATAGCGCTCTTACTAATGTATAACATTGTTATAAACTGCTGCCATCTAGTGCTCTTGCTAATGTATAACATTATTATAAAACTGCTGCCATCTAGTGCTCTTGCTAATGTATAACATTATTATAAAACTGCTGCCATCTAGTGCTCTTGCTAATGTATAACATTATTATAAAACTGCTGCCATCTAGTGCTTTTGCTAATGTATAACATTATTATAAAACTGCTGCCATCTAGTGCTCTTGCTAATGTATAACATTATTATAAAACTGCTGTCATCTAGTGCTCTTGCTAATGTATAACATTGTTATAAAACTGCTGCCATCTAGTGCTCTTGCTAATGTATAACATTATTATAAAACTGCTGCATCTAGTGCTCTTGCTAATGTATAATATTGTTATAAAACTGCTGCCTTCTAGCGCTCTTGCTAATGTATAACATTGTTATAAAACTGCTGCCGTCTAGTGCTCTTGCTAATCTATAATATTGTTATAAAACTGCTGCCATCTAGTGCTCCTGCTAATGTATAACATTATTATAAAACTGCTGCCATCTAGTGCTCTTGCTAATGTATAACATTATTATAAAACTGCTGTCATCTAGTGCTCTTGCTAATGTATAACATTGTTATAAAACTGCTGCCATCTAGTGCTCTTGCTAATGTATAACATTATTATAAAACTGCTGCATCTAGTGCTCTTGCTAATGTATAATATTGTTATAAAAGTGCTGCCTTCTAGCGCTCTTGCTAATGTATAACATTGTTATAAAACTGCTGCCGTCTAGTGCTCTTGCTAATCTATAATATTGTTATAAAACTGCTGCCATCTAGTGCTCCTGCTAATGTATAACATTGTTATAAAACTGCTGCCATCTAGTGCTCTTGCTAATGTATAACATTGTTATAAAACCGCTGCCATCTAGTGCTCCTGCTAATGTATATTGTTATAAAACTGCTGCCACCTAGTGCTCCTGCTAATGTATAACATTATTATAAAACTGCTGCCATCTAGTGCTCTTGCTAATGTATAACATTATTATAAAACTGCTGTCATCTAGTGCTCTTGCTAATGTATAATATTGTTATAAAACTGCTGCCATCTAGTGCTCTTGCTAATGTATAATATTGTTATAAAACTGCTGCCATCTAGTGCTCTTGCTAATGTATAACATTATTATAAAACTGCTGCCATCTAGTGCTCTTGCTAATGTATAACATTATTATAAAACTGCTGCCATCTAGTGCTCTTGCTAATGTATAACATTATTATAAAACTGCTGCCATATAGCGCTCTTACTAATGTATAACATTGTTATAAAACTGCTGCCATCTAGTGCTCTTGCTAATGTATAACATTATTATAAAACTGCTGCATCTAGTGCTCTTGCTAATGTATAATATTGTTATAAAACTGCTGCCATCTAGCGCTCTTGCTAATGCATAACATTGTTATAAAACTGCTGCCGTCTAGTGCTCTTGCTAATGTATAATATTGTTATAAAACTGCTGCCATCTAGTGCTCCTGCTAATGTATAACAATGTTATAAAATTGCTGCCATCTAGTGCTCTTGCTAATGTATAACATTGTTATAAAACTGCTGCCATCTAGTGCTCCTGCTAATGTATAATATAATTATAAAACTGCTGCCATCTAGTGCTCCTGCTAATGTATAACATTATTATAAAACTGCTGCCATCTAGTGCTCTTGCTAATGTATAACATTATTATAAAACTGCTGCCATCTAGTGCTCATGCTAATGTATAACATTGTTATAAAACTGCTGCCATCTAGTGCTCCTGCTAATATATAACATTATTATAAAACTGCTGCCATCTAGTGCTCTTGCTAATGCATAACATTGTTATAAAACTGCTGCCATCTAGTGCTCCTGCTTATGCATAACAGTGTTATAAAACTGGTGCCATCTAGTGCTCTTGCTAATGTATAACATTGTTATAAAACTGCTGCCATCTAGTGCTCTTGCTAATGTATAACATTGTTATAAAACTGCTGCCATCTAGTGCTCTTGCTAATGTATAACATTATTATAAAACTGCTGCCATCTAGTGCTCTTGCTAATGTATAACATTGTTATAAAACCGCTGCCATCTAGTGCTCATGCATATGGATAACATTCTTACAAAACTGCTGCATATAGTGCTCATGCATATGGATAACATTCTTACAAAACTGCTGCCATCTAGTGGTCATGCATATGGATAACATTCTTACAAAACCGCTGCCATCTAGTGCTCATGCATATGGATAACATTCTTACAAAACTGCTGCATATAGTGCTCATAAATATGGATAACATTCTTACAAAACTGCTGCCCTCTAGTGCTCATGCATATGGATAACATTCTTACAAAACCGCTGCCATCTAGTGCTCATGCATATGGATAACATTCTTACAAAACCGCTGCCCTCTAGTGCTCATGCATATGGATAACATTCTTAAAAAACTGCTGCATATAGTGCTCATGCAAATGGATAACATTCTTACAAAACCGCTGCATATAGTGCTCATGCATATGGATAACATTCTTACAAAACTGCTGCATATAGTGCTCATGCATATGGATAACATTCTTACAAAACCGCTGCATATAGTGCTCATGCATATGGATCATATTCTTACAAAACCGCTGCCATCTAGTGCTCATGCATATGGATAACATTCTTACAAAACTGCTGCATATAGTGCTCATGCATATGGATAACATTCTTACAAAACCGCTGCCATCTAGTGCTCATGCATATGGATAACATTCTTACAAAACTGCTGCCATCTAGTGCTCATGCATATGGATAACATTCTTACAAAACTGCTAGCATCTAGTGCTCATGCATATGGATAACATTCTTACAAAACTGCTGTCATCTAGTGCTCATGCATATGGATAACATTCTTACAAAACCGCTGCATATAGTGCTCATGCATATGGATAACATTCTTACAAAAACCGCTGCCCTCTAGTGCTCTTGCATATGGATAACATTCTTACAAAACCGCTGCCATTTAGTGCTCATGCATATGGATAACATTCTTACAAAACTGCTGCATATAGTGCTCATGCATATGGATAACATTCTTACAAAACCACTGCATATAGTGCTCATGCATATGTATAACATACTTACAAAACTGCTGCCATCTAGTGCTCATGCATATGGATAACATTCTTACAAAACTGCTGCCATCTAGTGCTCATGCATATGGATAACATTCTTACAAAACTGCTGCATATAGTGCTCATGCATATGGATAACATTCTTACAAAACTGCTGCCATCTAGTGCTCATGCATATGGAAAACATTCTTACAAAACAGCTGCCATCTAGTGCTCATGCTTATGGATAACATTCTTACAAAACCGCTGCCATCTAGTGCTCATGCATATGTATAACATTCTTACAAAACTGCTGCCATCTAGTGCTCATGCATATGGATAACATTCTTACAAAACTGCTGCCATCTAGTGCTCATGCATATGGATAACATTCTTACAAAACTGCTGCATATAGTGCTCATGCATATGGATAACATTCTTACAAAACTGCTGCCATCTAGTGCTCATACATATGGATAACATTCTTACAAACCACTGCCATCTAGTGCTCATGCATATGGATAACATTCTTACAAAACTGCTGCATATAGTGCTCATGCATATGGATAACATTCTTACAAAACCGCTGCATATAGTGCTCATGCATATGTATAACATTCTTACAAAACTGCTGCCATCTAGTGCTCATGCATATGGATAACATTCTTACAAAACTGCTGCATATAGTGCTCATGCATATGGATAACATTCTTATAAAAATGCTGCCATCTAGTGCTCATGCATATGGATAACATTCTTACAAAAATGCTGCCATCTAGTGCTCATGCTTATGGATAACATTCTTACAAAACCGCTGCCATCTAGTGCTCATGCATATGTATAACATTCTTACAAAACTGCTGCCATCTAGTGCTCATGCATATGGATAACATTCTTACAAAACTGCTGCTATCTAGTGCTCTAGCATATGGATAACATTCTTACAAAACTGCTGCATATAGTGCTCATGCATATGGATAACATTCTTACAAAACTGCTGCCATCTAGTGCTCATGCATATGGATAACATTCTTACAAAACCACTGCCATCTAGTGCTCATGCATATGGATACCATTCTTACAAAACTGCTACATCTAGTGCTCATGCATATGGATAACATTCTTACAAAACTGCTGCATATAGTGCTCATGCATATGTATAACATTCTTACAAAACCGCTGCCATCTAGTGCTCATGCATATGTATAACATTCTTACAAAACTGCTGCCCTCTAGTGCTCATGCATATGGATAACATTCTTACAAAACCGCTGCCATCTAGTGCTCATGCATATGGATAACATTCTTACAAAACTGCTGCCATCTAGTGCTCATGCATATGTATAACATTCTTACAAAGCTGCTGCCATCTAGTGCTCATGCATATGGATAACATTCTTACAAAACCGCTGCATATAGTGCTCATGGATATGGATAATATTCTTACAAAACTGCTGCATATAGTGCTCATGCATATGGATAACATTCTTACAAAACTGCTGCATATAGTGCTCATGCATATGGATAACATTCTTACAAAACTGCTGCATATAGTGCTCATGCATATGGATAACATTCTTACAAAACTGCTGCCCTCTAGTGCTCATGCATATGGATAACATTCTTACAAAACTGCTGCATATAGTGCTCATGCATATGGATAACATTCTTACAAAACTGCTGCCATCTAGTGCTCATGCAAATGGATAACGTTCTTACAAAACCGCTGCCATCTAGTGCTCATGCATATGGATAACATTCTTACAAAACTGCTGCATATAGTGCTCATGCATATGTATAACATTCTTACAAAACTGCTGCCCTCTAGTGCTCATGCATATGGATCACATTCTTACAAAACTGCTGCATCTAGTGCTCTAGCATATGGATAACATTCTTACAAAACCGCTGCCATCTAGTGCTCATGCATATGAATAACATTCTTACAAAACTGCTGCCATCTAGTGCTCATGCATATGGATAACATTCTTACAAAACCGCTGCATATAGTGCTCATGCATATGGATAACATTCTTACAAAACTGCTGCCATCTAGTGCTCATGCATATGGATAACATTCTTACAAAACTGCTGCCATCTAGTGCTCATGCATATGGATAACATTCTTACAAAACTGCTGCCATCTAGTGCTCATGCATATGGCTAACATTCTTACAAAACCGCTGCATATAGTGCTCATGCATATGGATAACATTCTTACAAAACTGCTGCCCTCTAGTGCTCATGCAAATGGATAACATTCTTGCAAAACCGCTGCCATCTAGTGCTCATGCATATGTATAACATTCTTACAAAACTGCTGCCCTCTAGTGCTCATGCATATGGATAACATTCTTACAAAACCGCTGCCATCTAGTGCTCATGCATATGGATAACATTCTTACAAAACTGCTGCCATCTAGTGCTCATGCATATGGATAACATCCTTACAAAACTGCTGCATATAGTGCTCATGCATATGGATAATATTCTTACAAAACTGCTGCCATCTAGTGCTCATGCATATGGATAACATTCTTACAAAACTGCTGCCATCTAGTGCTCATGCATATGGATAACATTCTTACAAAACTGCTGCCCTCTAGTGCTCATGCATATGGATAACATTCTTACAAAACTGCTGCCCTCTAGTGCTCATGCATATGGATAACATTCTTACAAAACCGCTGCATATAGTGCTCATGCATATGGATAACATTCTTACAAAACCGCTGCCATCTAGTGCTCATGCATAGGGATAACATTCTTACAAAACTGCTGCATATAGTGCTCATGCATATGGATAACATTCTTACAAACCCGCTGCCATCTAGTGCTCATGCATATGGATAACATTCTTACAAAACTGCTGCCATCTAGTGCTCATGCATATGGATAACATTCTTACAAAACTGCTGCATCTAGTGCTCATGCATATGGATAACATTCTTACAAAACAGCTGAATATAGTGCTCATGCATATGGATAACATTCTTACAAAACCGCTGCATATAGTGCTCATGCATATGGATAACATTCTTACAAAACCGCTGCCATCTAGTGCTCATGCATATGGATAACATTCTTACAAAACTGCTGCCATCTAGTGCTCATGCATATGGATAACATTCTTACAAAACTGCTGCATCTAGTGCTCATGCATATGGATAACATTCTTACAAAACAGCTGCATATAGTGCTCATGCATATGGATAACATTCTTACAAAACCGCTGCATATAGTGCTCATGCATATGGATAACATTCTTACAAAACTGCTGCATATAGTGCTCATGCATATGGATAAAATTCTTACAAAACTGCTGCATATAGTGCTCATGCATATGGATAACATTCTTACAAAACTGCTGCCCTCTAGTGCTCATGCATATGGATAACATTCTTACAAAACTGCTGCATATAGTGCTCATGCATATGGATAACATTCTTACAAAACTGCTGCATATAGTGCTCATGCATATGGATAACATTCTTACAAAACTGCTGCCATCTAGTGCTCATGCATATGGATAACATTCTTACAAAACCACTGCCATCTAGTGCTCATGCAAATGGATACCATTCTTACAAAACTGCTGCATCTAGTGCTCATGCATATGGATAACATTCTTACAAAACTGCTGCATATAGTGCTCATGCATATGTATAACATTTTTACAAAACCGCTACCATCTAGTGCTCTTGCTAATGTATAACATTATTATAAAACTGCTGCCATCTAGTGCTCTTGCTAATGTATAACATTATTATAAAACTGCTGCCATCTAGTGCTCTTGCTAATGTATAACATTATTATAAAACTGCTGCCATCTAGTGCTCTTGCTAATGTATAACATTATTATAAAACTGCTGTCATCTAGTGCTCTTGCTAATGTATAACATTGTTATAAAACTTCTGCCATCTAGTGCTCTTGCTAATGTATAACATTATTATAAAACTGCTGCATCTAGTGCTCTTGCTAATGTATAATATTGTTATAAAACTGCTGCCTTCTAGCGCTCTTGCTAATGTATAACATTGTTATAAAACTGCTGCCGTCTAGTGCTCTTGCTAATGTATAACATTGTTATAAAACCGCTGCCATCTAGTGCTCCTGCTAATGTATATTGTTATAAAACTGCTGCCATCTAGTGCTCCTGCTAATGTATAACATTATTATAAAACTGCTGCCATCTAGTGCTCTTGCTAATGTATAACATTATTATAAAACTGCTGCCATCGAGTGCTCTTGCTAATGTATAATATTGTTATAAAACTGCTGCCATCTAGTGCTCTTGCTAATGTATAATATTGTTATAAAACTGCTGCCATCTAGTGCTCTTGCTAATGTATAACATTATTATAAAACTGCTGCCATCTAGTGCTCTTGCTAATGTATAACATTATTATAAAACTGCTGCCATCTAGTGCTCTTGCTAATGTAAAACATTATTATAAAACTGCTGCCATATAGCGCTCTTACTAATGTATAACATTGTTATAAAACTGCTGCCATCTAGTGCTCTTGCTAATGTATAACATTATTATAAAACTGCTGCCATCTAGTGCTCTTGCTAATGTATAACATTATTATAAAACTGCTGCCATCTAGTGCTCTTGCTAATGTATAACATTATTATAAAACTGCTGCCATCTAGTGCTTTTGCTAATGTATAACATTATTATAAAACTGCTGCCATCTAGTGCTCTTGCTAATGTATAACATTATTATAAAACTGCTGTCATCTAGTGCTCTTGCTAATGTATAACATTGTTATAAAACTGCTGCCATCTAGTGCTCTTGCTAATGTATAACATTATTATAAAACTGCTGCATCTAGTGCTCTTGCTAATGTATAATATTGTTATAAAACTGCTGCCTTCTAGCGCTCTTGCTAATGTATAACATTGTTATAAAACTGCTGCCGTCTAGTGCTCTTGCTAATCTATAATATTGTTATAAAACTGCTGCCATCTAGTGCTCCTGCTAATGTATAACATTATTATAAAACTGCTGCCATCTAGTGCTCTTGCTAATGTATAACATTATTATAAAACTGCTGTCATCTAGTGCTCTTGCTAATGTATAACATTGTTATAAAACTGCTGCCATCTAGTGCTCTTGCTAATGTATAACATTATTATAAACTGCTGCATCTAGTGCTCTTGCTAATGTATAATATTGTTATAAAACTGCTGCCTTCTAGCTCTCTTGCTAATGTATAACATTGTTATAAAACTGCTGCCGTCTAGTGCTCTTGCTAATCTATAATATTGTTATAAAACTGCTGCCACCTAGTGCTCCTGCTAATGTATAACATTATTATAAAACTGCTGCCATCTAGTGCTCTTGCTAATGTATAACATTATTATAAAACTGCTGCCATCTAGTGCTCTTGCTAATGTATAATATTGTTATAAAACTGCTGCCATCTAGTGCTCTTGCTAATGTATAATATTGTTATAAAACTGCTGCCATCTAGTGCTCTTGCTAATGTATAACATTATTATAAAACTGCTGCCATCTAGTGCTCTTGCTAATGTATAACATTATTATAAAACTGCTGCCATCTAGTGCTCTTGCTAATGTATAACATTATTATAAAACTGCTGCCATATAGCGCTCTTACTAATGTATAACATTGTTATAAAACTGCTGCCATCTAGTGCTCTTGCTAATGTATAACATTATTATAAAACTGCTGCATCTAGTGCTCTTGCTAATGTATAATATTGTTATAAAACTGCTGCCATCTAGCGCTCTTGCTAATGTATAACATTGTTATAAAACTGCTGCCGTCTAGTGCTCTTGCTAATGTATAATATTGTTATAAAACTGCTGCCATCTAGTGCTCCTGCTAATGTATAACAATGTTATAAAATTGCTGCCATCTAGTGCTCTTGCTAATGTATAACATTGTTATAAAACTGCTGCCATCTAGTGCTCCTGCTAATGTATAATATAATTATAAAACTGCTGCCATCTAGTGCTCCTGCTAATGTATAACATTATTATAAAACTGCTGCCATCTAGTGCTCTTGCTAATGTATAACATTATTATAAAACTGCTGCCATCTAGTGCTCATGCTAATGTATAACATTGTTATAAAACTGCTGCCATCTAGTGCTCCTGCTAATATATAACATTATTATAAAACTGCTGCCATCTAGTGCTCTTGCTAATGCATAACATTGTTATAAAACTGCTGCCATCTAGTGCTCCTGCTTATGCATAACAGTGTTATAAAACTGGTGCCATCTAGTGCTCTTGCTAATGTATAACATTGTTATAAAACTGCTGCCATCTAGTGGTCTTGCTAATGTATAACATTGTTATAAAACTGCTGCCATCTAGTGCTCTTGCTAATGTATAACATTATTATAAAACTGCTGCCATCTAGTGCTCTTGCTAATGTATAACATTGTTATAAAACTGCTGCCATCTAGTGCTCTTTCTAATGTATAACATTGTTATAAAACTGCTGCCATCTAGTGCTCTTGCTAATGTATAACATTGTTATAAAACTGCTGCCATCTAGTGCTCTTGCTAATGTATAACATTGTTATAAAACTGCTGCCATCTAGTGCTCTTGCTAATGTATAACATTGTTATAAAGCTGCTGCCATCTAGTGCTCTTGCTAATGTATAACATTATTATAAAACTGCTGCCATCTAGTGCTCTTGCTAATGTATAACATTATTATAAAACTGCTGCCATCTAGTGCTCTTGCTAATTTATAATATTGTTATAAAACTGCTGACATCTAGCGCTCTTGCTAATGTATAACATTGTTATAAAACTGCTGCCGTCTAGTGCTCTTGCTAATGTATACCATTGTTATAAAACTGCTGCCATCTAGTGCTCTTGTTAATGTATAACATTATTATAAAACTGCTGCCGTCTAGTGCTCTTGCTAATGTATAATATTGTTATAAAACTGCTGACATCTAGCGCTCTTGCTAATGTATAACATTGTTATAAAACTACTGCCGTCTAGTGCTCTTGCTAATGTATAACATTGTTATAAAACTGCTGCCATCTAGTGCTCTTGCTAATGTATAACATTGTTATAAAACTGCTACCATCTAGTGCTCTTGCTAATGTATAACATTATTATAAAACTGCTGCCATCTAGTGCTCTTGCTAATGTATAACATTATTATAAAACTGCTGCCATCTAGTGCTCTTGCTAATGTATAATATTGTTATAAAACTGCTGACATCTAGTGCTCTTGCTAATGTATAACATTGTTATAGAGCTGCTGCCATATAGCGCTCTTGCTAATGTATAACATTGTTATAAAACTGCTGCCGTCTAGTGCTCTTGCTAATGTATAACATTATTATAAAACTGCTGCCATCTAGTGCTCTTGCTAATGTATAACATTGTTATAAACTGCTGCCATCTAGTGCTCTTGCTAATTTATAATATTGTTATAAAACTGCTGACATCTAGCGCTCTTGCTAATGTATAACATTGTTATAAAACTGCTGCCGTCTAGTGCTCTTGCTAATGTATACCATTGTTATAAAACTGCTGCCATCTAGTGCTCTTGTTAATGTATAACATTATTATAAAACTGCTGCCGTCTAGTGCTCTTGCTAATGTATAATATTGTTATAAAACTGCTGACATCTAGCGCTCTTGCTAATGTATAACATTGTTATAAAACTGCTGCCGTCTAGTGCTCTTGCTAATGTATAACATTGTTATAAAACTGCTGCCATCTAGTGCTCTTGCTAATGTATAACATTGTTATAAAACTGCTACCATCTAGTGCTCTTGCTAATGTATAACATTATTTTAAAACTGCTGCCATCTAGTGCTCTTGCTAATGTATAACATCATTATAAAACTGCTGCCATCTAGTGCTCTTGCTAATGTATAATATTGTTATAAAACTGCTGACATCTAGTGCTCTTGCTAATGTATAACATTGTTATAGAGCTGCTGCCATATAGCGCTCTTGCTAATGTATAACATTGTTATAAAACTGCTGCCGTCTAGTGCTCTTGCTAATGTATAACATTATTATAAAACTGCTGCCATCTAGTGCTCTTGCTAATGTATAACATTATTATAAAACTGCTGCCATCTAGTGCTCTTGCTAATGTATAACATTGTTATAAACTGCTGCCATCTAAAGCTCTTGCTAATGTATAACATTGTTATAAACTGCTGCCATCTAGTGCTCCTGCTAATGTATAACATTGTTATAAAACTTCTCCCATCTAGTGCTCCTGCTAATGTATAACATTGTTATAAACTGCTTCCATCTAGTGCTCTTGCTAATGTATAACATTGTTATAAAACTGCTGCCATCTAGTGCTCTTGCTAATGTATAACATTATTATAAAACTGCTGCCATTTAGTGCTCCAGAATTGGGCCGGCTCCTAAGATTACAGTAAAAACAAACAAACAGTGGCACAGAGTTTAGCTTATTTATTTTACCATCTCAAAGTGTTTAATGTCCATTTAACACAGCAACCAGTGGTTTTACCCCCTGGCCACCAGTAGCATCCACAGGGCAGTTATTTGACCCTCGTGGCTGACAGTAACACACAGGACAGTGACTTTACTCTAATTTACTCCACGTGCACCATTGAAACCTCAGACCTTTTCATACAAGGCAAATAAAACCCTGGCACCTGTGCTTCAGCAGAACTACTTTAATGGTGCTATAATATATTGGTGAAGATTTGAAGCATAGGAAGCCTTTAAAACGTAGCTGCAGTTCCTAAACAACTGAAATTTAGTTTTTTGGGGTTTTTTTAGAGATTTTACTGGAAAGCCAGCTGAAATAAGGGAGTGTCCTGTTTAATTCTGGACACCTGATAACCCTAGAGGTGTTCCTAAAATTCACTCCGATCTCTCTGCTGGAACACCTGGGGCATTCTCTGGGCTTCAGGACTATGAACATCTTTCCATAACTATTCACCTGACACCTCTCTCCTTCATTCTCTCTCTAGGTATGGTAAACGGCTGGTCTCTGGCATTTCTTGCTTTTGAAAGATACATTGTCATCTGCAAACCAGTGGGGAGTTTCCGCTTCACCTCTAAACACGCCCTGTTGGTGGTGTTGTGCACCTGGATTATTGGTATTGGGGTGTCGATTCCCCCCTTCCTTGGCTGGAGCAGGTACAGTGATTACTAATAAGGCCTGGGTAATATTAAATAAGAGAGTACACAGCCTCTTTAGCTCTCTACATGCATTTAGTGATACAGGGTCCAACTGGACTTATGGGGGCAGATCTGCAATAAAGAGTGTTACAGTGAGAACTTATAGACCTATCTCCTCTCTGCTACTCTATGTATTATCATAACCTTAGTTATAACATATGTAGTGTAGTGGAGACCCCTTATAGCCTGTAGTTGTACATTTGTAGTGTAGTGCAGACCTTTATAGCCTGTAGCTGTAACATATATAGTGTAGCGCAGACCCTTATAGCCTGTAGTTGTAACATATGTAGTGTAGTGCAGACCCTTATAGCCTGTAGTTGTAACATTTGTAGTGTAGCGCAGACCCTTATAGCATGTAGTTGTAACATTTGTAGTGAAGAGCAGACCCTTATGGCCTGTAGTTGTAACATATTTAGTGTAGTGAAGACCCTTATAGCCTTTAGTTGTAACATATATAGTATAGCATATACCCTTATAACCTGTAGTTGTAACATACATAGTGTACCACAGACCCTTATAGCCTGTAGTTGTAACATACATAGTGTACCACAGACCCTTATAGCCTGTAGTTGTAACATATATAGTGTAGAGCAAACCCCTTATAGCCTGTAGTTGTAACATTTGTAATGTAGCGCAGACCCCTTATAGCCTGTAGTTGTAACATTTGTAGTGTAGAGCAGACCCCTTATAGCCTGTAGTTGTAACATTTGTAGTGTAGAGCAGACCCCTTATAGCCTGTAGTTGTAACATTTGTAGTGCAGCACAGACCCCTTATAGCCTGTAGTTGTAACATTTGTAGTGTAGCACAGACCCCTTAAAGCCTGTAGTTGTAACATTTGTAGTGTAGCGCAGACCCTTATAACCTGTAGTTATAACTTTTGTAGTATAGCGCAGACCCTTATAGCCTGTAGTTGTAACATTTGTAGTGTAGCACAGACCCCTTATAGCCTGTAGTTGTAACATTTGTAGTGTAGCGCAGACCCCTTAAAGCCTGTAGTTGTAACATTTGTAGTGTAGCGCAGACCCTAATAACCTGTAGTTATAACTTTTGTAGTATAGCGCAGACCCTTATAGCCTGTAGTTGTAACATATATAGTGTAGTGAAGACCCTTATTGCATGTAGTTGTAACATAGGGTAGCGCAGACCCTTATAGCCTCTGGTTGTAACATATTTAGTGTAGCACAGACCCCTTATAGCCTGTGATCGCATCTCGCTTAGGTCATGACCTCATTTTATATCTTGGTTTTTAGCCGTAACATAGTATTGTTACATTTATAAATAAGTGTTTAAGTTAAAAAAGAAAGTTAATAGTGTTTTATCAACTTTTATTTCTGTGTAAATGCATTTCTCAAGGAAATCTGCAAATCAATAACCCCTTCTAGTTTCTCTCTAAATGACATTATCCAAAGACCCTCTGTTTTTCCTGTATGCCTGTGACCCCCTGAGCCAATAGACTAATCCCCATAGCATATAAGTACAAATATACACAATACACAAAAGCACCCATACACACATGTGCACAATACACAAATATACACAAGCACCCATACACACATGTACACAGATATACATATATATAGAGTAGACATGCACCCATACACAAATGTACATAGATATACACATATATACACACGCACCCATATACACATCTACACACATACACATATATACACATACCCATACACACAAATACACATATATACACATGTACACAGATATACACATGCACCATACACACATGTACACAGATATACACATGCACCATACACACATGTACACAGATATACACATGCACCCATACATACATGTACACAGATATACACATGCACCATACACACATGTACACAGATATACACATGCACCCATACATACATGTACACAGATATACACATGCACCATACACACATGTACACAGATATACACATGCACCCATACATACATGTACACAGATATACACATGCACCCATACACACATGTACACAGATATACATATGCACCCATACATACATGTACACAGATATACACATGCACCCATACACACATGTACACAGATATACACATGCACCCATACATACATGTACACAGATATACACATGCACCCATACACACATGTACACAGATATACACATGCACCCATACATACATGTACACATACCTATATATATATACACACAGAATAATGTAAAGGGGACGCAATTGTATTTATTTTTAATATTTAGAGCTGAATAATAGTATAAATAACTATTAATATACAGGCAGGATAGCCTCAGTTACATTAAAGACATAGTGGTGCAGACCCTTTAAAAAAATGTAGCATGGGTTGGCCAAAGAAGAAGCCTCAGGAATGTAATCCTGAATAAAAGACAGGGAAATTCAGCACTCTTTTATTATTTGATAACAGCTCATCTCACTCCGATAAGTCAAAATAGCAAGGTTTGGTTGAGGATGGCGCTCCCCCCTCCACTCCAAGAAAGGCAACAATATTAACTAAAACAGTTTAACCAGATACAATGTGTACTCAGTCTTTCAAGACCTGTATATGATACATTATACACATGCATTTGTATCTGATTCAGATTCACAAGGTTTTTAAAGAAATAAAGAAAAAATGTAAAAGTTGCTTATACAAAGAGTGTATGTTATCTCCAATGTTTGTCATTTTCACTTTGTGTTAGAGCTGGCCTACCATTATTTTAAAGAAAACAAGCCATGTCAAGTTTGTCATTTAGTCCCTGAGGAATCTGGGTCTCAAGAATTGAGATCCACCTGCATTCTTTGCGGAGGAGGACTTTGTCGTTGTCCCCTCCTCTTCCATTCATGATGCCCCTATCAATGCCTATAAATCTTAGAGAGTCAGGATCACAAGTATGAACATGTTCAAAGTGTTTTGCTACATTACTTTTAGGGTTTTTATTCTTAATGTCGTCCCGATGTTCGGTGATTCTATCCTTTATGGCTCTTCTTGTTTTCCCTACATAAAAGAGGGGACAACTACAGGCAAGAAGGTAAATAACACCTTCGGTGTTACAATTTACAAAATATTTAAGTTTGTAAGTTTTACCTGTATTAGTACTGAATTCTTTGGTTTAGAGCATGTACCTACATGCTACACATTTGCCACAAGGAGAATTGCCCACAGATCTATGCTTAGTTAGCCAATCCAATTGCTTGGGTTGTGATATATACTGGCTTCTCACTAGTTTGTCTTTGAGGTTGGGTGCCCTCCTGGCAGTAATATTTGGGAAGTCACCCACTTCCTGGGAAACACTAGGGTCACTAGTGAGCACCTGCCAATTTTTTGCAAGGATATTCCTCAGAGTGTGCCAATGGCAATTGTAATCTGTAATTAGTCGTATTTTTGAGTCTTTTTTCTTTGTTTGGGGTGAGAGAAGTTTGTCCCTGTCTTCATGCATTGCATGATAGAATGCTCTTTTTACTACTCTTTTAGAATATCCTCGATCTACAAATCTTTTTTCCATCTCAAGAGCATGTTTACATATTTTTCCTTAGTTGAACAATTCCTTCGCAACCTGAGGAATTGCCCTTTAGGAATTCCCTTTTTCAAATGATTGGGGTGATGGCTTGATGCCAGTAGTAGACTATTTGTCGCAGTATTTTTGCGATAGTTTTCAGTCAACAGTGTCCCTCCTTCAATCCTTACTTTGATATCAAGAAACAATATTTCTTCCCTGCTATATTGCAGAGTCAGAGAGATGTTTCTATCGTTGTCATTCAGGATTTCAATGAATTCTTTGAGTGTTTGCTCTGAGCCTTCCCATACTAAGAAGACATCGTCCACATATCTTAACCATATGTGGACATTTTCTTCAAAGATGGGATTTTGGAATACCTCATCCATCTCCCAGTTACCCAGGTGAAGGCACGCATAAGTCAGGGGCGCATGTAGCACCTATGGCCGTGCCACGCAATTGCTTATAAATTTTGTTGTCAAACATAAATACGTTATTTGTGAGAACAAATGTAAGCAATCTTATAAAAAAATCAGTATGTTTTTGAACATGAACTCCTCTTGTCATGAGGAAATGTTTACATGCTTCAATTCCTACCTTATGAGGAATTGAGGAATAGAGCCCTTCAACATCTAGACATACCAAAATTGCTTCCTGGGGTACTGATAACCTGTCCGTTTTCCTAAGGAAATCAGAGGTATCAAGGACGAAGGAGGGCATAGTCTCCAAAAAAGGTCTTAAAAAGTAGTCTATATAGTTCCCCAGATTCTCAGTGAGGCTGCCAATGTCAGCAATTATAGGCCGGCCAGGTGGATTGGTCGAATTTTTATGTATTTTGGGGATGCAATAGAACACAGGCAGAACCGGATGTTCTATGTAGAGATACTTAAATTCGGAGGTTGTAATGATTTATGAGATTCTTGAGATGGAAAAAAGATTTGCAGATTGAGGATATTCTAAAAGAGTAGTAAAAAGAGCATTCTATCATGCAATGCATGAAGACAGGGACAAACTTCTCTCACCCCAAACAAAGAAAAAAGACTCAAAAATACGACTAATTACAGATTACAATTGCCATTGGCCCACTCTGAGGAATATCCTTGCAAAAAATTGGCAGGTGCTCACTAGTGACCCTAGTGTTTCCCAGGAAGTGGGTGACTTCCCAAATATTACTGCCAGGAGGGCACCCAACCTCAAAGACAAACTAGTGAGAAGCCAGTATATATCACAACCCAAGCAATTGGATTGGCTAACTAAGCATAGATCTGTGGGTAATTCTCCTTGTGGCAAATGTGTAGCATGTAGGTACATGCTCAAAACCAAAGAATTCAGTACTAATACAGGTAAAACTTACAAACTTAAATATTTTGTAAATTGTAACACCGAAGGTGTTATTTACCTTCTTGCCTGTAGTTGTCCCCTCTTTTATGTAGGTAAAACAAGAAGAGCCATAAAGGATAGAATCACCGAACATCGGGACGACATTAAGAATAAAAACCCTAAAAGTAATGTAGCAAAACACTTTGAACATGTTCATACTTGTGATCCTGACTCTCTAAGATTTATAGGCATCGATAGGGGCATCATGAATGGAAGAGGAGGGGACAACAACAAAGTCCTCCTCCGCAAGGAATGCAGGTGGATCTCAATTCTTGAGACTCAGATTCCTCAGGGACTAAATGACAAACTTGACATGGCTTGTTTTCTTTAAAATAATGGTAGGCCAGCTCTAACACAAAGTGAAAATGACAAACACTGGAGATAACATACACTCTTTGTATAAGCAACTTTTACATTTTTTCTTTATTTCTTTAAAAACCTTGTGAATCTGAATCAGATACAAATGCATGTGTATAATGTATCATATACAGGTCTTGAAAGACTGAGTACACATTGTATCTGGTTAAACTGTTTTAGTTAATATTGTTGCCTTTCTTGGAGTGGAGGGGGGAGCGCCATCCTCAACCAAACTTTGCTATTTTGACTTATCGGAGTGAGATGAGCTGTTATCAAATAATAAAAGAGTGCTGAATTTCCCTGTCTTTTATTCAGGATTACATTCCTGAGGCTTCTTCTTTGGCCAACCCATGCTATACACTCTTATATATATATATATATATATATATATATATATATATATATATATATATATATATACATACATACATACATACATACAGGTAGCCCTCAGTTTACGCCGGGGTTAGGTTCCAGAAAGAATGGTTGTAAATCGAAACCGTTGTAAATTGAAACCTAGTTTATAATGTAGGTCAATGAGAAGTGAGGGAGATAGGTTCCAGGCCGCTCTCAAAATTGTCATAAGTAACACCTAATTTTTAAAGCTTTGAAATGAAGACTTTAAATGCTAAACAGCATTATAAATGTAATAAAATAATCACACAACACAGAAAATATAATTAAACTAAGTTAAATGAACAAAAACATTTGCTAAACAGCATTATAAACCTAATAAAATAATCACACAACACAGACTTCACTTGCATTTTTCTGCAAACAGTTCTTTCTATGCATTCCAAACTGGACTGATTTATAGACAGGAAGATCTTGTTCCTTTGAAATCTGCTCGATAGCTCAGGTCTGGTTAAACTGATTAATTTCTGCTTACTTGGCTTTGCTGCAACACAAGCAGACAGCTCCACCTACTGGCTATTTTTATAAATGCACTGCTTCTCAATGCTTTTCAATAGCAGCCACATGACTGAAAAAAAAGGTTGTTATTCTGAAACAGTGTAAATTGAACCGTTGTAAAACGAGGGCCACCTGTGTGTATATATACAAGAAACAAGAAGGCCAAACAAGTCACATTTTCTGATACAGAATATGAAGTAGAGTCGTCAGAAGGAGAAACTAATACTCAGGATGATGAACCCACAGTACTACAGGCTTCCTTTGAAGGACCAAAAGAAACACAGTCAAAAAACGGACAGTCAAAGACTCTGAATCCAGGAAGAAAAAAACACACCGAGGAAAAAGGGGGAAAAGGAGAAAACATGTCACAGAGGGAACCAATGGAAAACAGGAAACAAGACAAGAAGAAGAAGGAACAACACCGAGTTTATGTAACAAGATCAGAAACTCACAAGAAGAAATATCTATAAATAACAATGATGTAATAAATTTATCTGATGTGTTATTAACAGATGATGAGAAAAAGGTATTGTCAAAGGGTCTTAATTTTGTACCTTCACAGCATTTTAATCTATTCAACACTGTGTTGGATGTAAATAGATTTGTCAGAAAAATAATATTGCGAAAACATTTTGCGAATGCTGTGGAGGTACAAGAAAAGACAGAAACCTCAAATAGTGTAACCACTGGGGAGGGTCTAACATTTTCTGAAGAATGTTCGGTGATAGATCTGCAAGAGTTACTAGATGCAAGAACAGAAAAGAATTTGGTAAAGGAGAGGGACTTAGATTTCTCTAAGTTTAGAAAGAAGAGTAATTTTTATCCAGTAAATTCCAGAATACACCCAGTGGAGACCTTTCAGAAGGTAGTAGAAGGGCAACTTAGGGAACTAAGTGAAAAACATAAAAAATGTAAATATAATTTGACACTTAAAGAAAAGGAGGCATTGAATAAAATTTCTAATGATGACAGAATTGTTGTACGTCCCTCGGATAAGGGGGGAAATGTTGTGGTACTAAATAGATCTGCCTATATAGCTGAAGCAAAACGACAATTACAAGACAGTTAGGAATATGGTAGGTTAAAAGAAAATCCTAGTGTACAATACAGGGAAAAACTGAGTGAAATTGTAAAAAGGGTAAGATATAATAATGTGATAACAAAAGCAATTGAGGAATCATTAATACCTGAGAACACTACCATTCCTATATTTCACTACTTCCCAAAAATCCATAAAAGCATGGTAAATCCCCCAGGACGCCCCATCATAGCGGGAATTAATTCACTTAATGAACCCGTCAGACCTTATGGACACATACCTACAACCAATAGTCAATAATTTGCCCAGTTATATTAAAGACACCACTGATCTATTGTTAAAATTAAACAAAATCGGGGGGCGGAGCAAGCCAAGCTACTGAGCGGTCGCATGCTAAGAGAGCTCTGCTCAAACACTATCTTTTATTTGTAACCAGACTGCTCAGAATATCTTAAAACTTTACCAGTTTATATCTATGGACCTACAGAACTATATAAAGGAGATCTGGGAGGAAGAGCGGACCTGAACTAACAAACCCGACTGTTTCTTTACCATCTGCAGCTCACACAAGATTTATATGAGGAGCGGCCATTTTACAGAACTTGTGGAGCACATGGTTGAAGCTATCTGTTGTATACTGCTTCGCTATTATATGCCCCAAATCTGTAACAGCCAATGTTACCTCCTTGCAGCTCTTTGGGGCCGTTAAAACCAATTCTGGAGAACTCTAACTGTCGTAACCCTGCCATGATGTACATCACAGATCAGTGGGAATGTAGCGCGGTGCTCTCATTAGACCGGCACTATCGAGATCTCAGGCAGTTTTTTCAGATGACTATAACTACTCTACAAGCAGAATGGTACGGACCGGAGGGGAGTCCCCATATGCCACCTAACATCTGCAAGGACCTTGCTACCCACACCCCTATCACGCGAGAAGTACAGTGTGATTCAGGAGACAACTTTACTCAGAGACCCGATGGGACTGACATAAGCCCGCAGAACACCACTTATCCCGACGAGGACTCATCTCCGGCTCTGGCAGCTGACATACGGGTTCCGACTGTTTGGGCCACCGCTGGCAAGAAATCACCTGCTCAACCGGTCTGCGTGATCGCCGCTTCATGTCATCCTAGAGGGGGAACAAACTTTACGGTTCACGCGGCTACCTTGCTGACCTACCCCGCATACTTCACCCTCAGAGGTAAACTTTCCCTACATGCACAGATGGGCACTTTGGTTTTGGGGCTTCCCCTGACACTTACCTACCACGCTCTCAGCTGCCTACGGAGTTCCGCATCCCAAATGGATACTGCCCTTGCTTTTGCGACTCCTAACACAGGGGTAGGCTGAATCACTACATACTCCTGGACTGATCCCCTGGTGTGATAGTGCCTTACATAGGCCTACATGGATTATATTCTGAAATATTAGACTAGGCTGAGGCCAAGTATTAATAAATGCATCCGGGACTTTACCTGAGTTTAGTTATAAAATGTTTAGGTTTGTATTTACTATGGTTTAATATGGTTCAAAAAGGTATAAACAATCTTAGTTGCTAAGTAAGAGAGCCATGTGTTCAATATGTTATGTCCATAGGTCAGCTACTACCTCACTCATCTCATAAAAATCCCCAATGCAGGATTAATGCAACATATCCATATACTTTTATCTTAGGACACATGGCTTATGTTTAAATTACACTTGGTACAAGATAATATTTAATAAGTAGCACTACCTTAGGGCCCCTATATAGCTACTCCTTAGTGTGCTCTTTGAGGCTGGTCTGACAATATAGAGTGGAAAAATTCACTACTGGACCCCTACCTTACCAAACATACTGTATCTACTAGTCTTTGAAACACTTGTTCTAGAAACTAGGTACCTTATAGTTTCATTAATATACTTCTAAGAATAGTATTATGATTCAAGCCTATAATAGTTTAACATTAAATGCTCACTCAAAATGTTTATGTCGGTTTAGAAGCCTTTTTTTGGCTAAGCACAAAGAGATTGTTAAAACTGGCTATATCTATTTACACTATTTATGTATGAGATGTATAACTAAGTGCTTGAGCTTAAGTACATAGCAACATAATTCTTTTAAGCCACTTAGGAGTTTAAGTTTTATAGGATGATGTATGTCTGGCTTTTCATTTTACGTCTTCAGTATTACTCCCCTACATTTTAAGTAGCTCATCTTACATGGATAGAAGGACTTTAATAATTTTGATAATTAGTAAAATTGTATGATTAACCATACTGAGATATCCCACTGCAGGTTCAACTCCCCATTATGGAGTATATGTCTTCAGCAGTTTCAATGTCATATTGTCTATAGCATAACCTTCCTTTCTTTGACTGCTATGTTTGAATATTAAATGCGTATTATAAGTCTGTCACAAAAGTGCAGCAACTAATAGATCTCTGGTCCACTAGAATCTGTTATTTGAATTACCTGCAGGGAATGCATTGAAAGCCTTATGCCAATGAGACCCCTAATTAATCACACTTTCTATGTGAAAGTTTTTATTTGGATAAAATACTGGTCCTTGCTGAGCCCCTCTCCTCCCTTTCCCGCCGGTACTTGCTGCCTGCGGGTCATACCCATATCCCTTCTAACCACATCGCCTAGAGCTGGCACTCCCCCAGGAGAGGAGCTCATGCAGTAACCTCCTACCCTCTATATATTTGAATTTTTTCCTCTACACATAACTCTACCTGTAAATTTGTAACAGTATAATAAGCCTCCTAATAGCCCTACTTGCATTATTGATGTGACATTCTAAATAGTTCCGCCCCCCCACTCCCTTTTATTCCCCTCCTTTTCTAACATAAGCGGCTCTTGCCCGCTGACTTCTTTCTTCTCTTTTCTAGACCACCCTGGTCTGTGAATGCCTAAGCAATTACTGCCCCACGACTACCTCAACCCTATTTGAATAAATGAACATATTACTTTTCTTCACGGTAAGGCGTGGGCCACATCCATTATATCTATTATATATAAAATATAAAACTGAGGTTCTATTATTCTATGTACAAACATATACCCCGGTATCAACATCCATGTGTACAAGGCTAATCCTAGCAATCTCATATGCCTAGTATCTGTTGTTAATGTCTACCTTTTCATAAGGGCGTTATGTCTACGGGACACAGATGTAACTTACATGACTATTCTACATGTTTCCCTCCGAAGGCATATAGAATTTTTTCAAATTATGTTTATGTTATAAGGATGTATTTTTCAGAATTGCGCTATTATTGTAACTGGATGAATATGTTGTGAAACTCTATTATAACCTCAATAAAAAATTTAAATTAAAAAAAAAATTAAACAAAATCAAATGGAAACCAAGTTATAGATTTCTGGTAGCGGATGTAGCTTCCTTATATACATCTATAACCCACAAAGAAGGTTTAAAAGCGATAGAATTTATTCTAGAAAGTCAGAGCAACTATGACGAAAGCACCAAACAATTTATTATGTATTCAGTTGAATATCTATTAACACATAATTTTTTTATGTTTGAGGGGGGTTTCTATCTCCAGAAGCGGGGAACCGCTATGGGGGCCAAGTTTGCCCCCTGTTACGCCAATCTCTTTATGGGTTGGTGGGAGCGGTTCCACGTCTTTGGAGATGGAAACCCCCTAAAAGATAATATTATTCTTTATGCTAGGTTCATAGATGATTTGATTTTCATTATTGATAGTGATGAACAGGAAGTGGAGAGATTCTGTGATTATTTAAATATCAACCAATGTGGCATTCAATTTATAGGAGAGCAAAATAAAAACCATATATGCTTCTTGGATATCAATATTTCAATAAGTGATACATTTGATTCAATTGAGACAAATCTATATAGGAAGCCAACATCAGGAAACACCATTCTTGAATTTAACTCAAGTCATCCACGCCACACAATACGTGGTATACCGAAGGGACAATATATTCGAGCCAAACGAAATTGTTCCATAGATTACAACAAACAGGCTGACATCATAACAGAAAGACTGATGAATAGAGGGTATGATATCAATATCCTTAATAAGGCCCGTAGTGAGGTAGATGCAATGCTGAGAGAAGCATTATTGATAAATAATGATAAATACAAGAGACATCATAATACTGATATAAAACATAAACCGAAATTTATCACAACATATAGTATGGAGTATACGGAAATATGCAATATCATAAAACGGAATATTCACATATTACAAATAGATCCAGGATTAAGGGATATTGTAAAAGATGGCTGTGATTATATTTCCAGAAAAGGGAAAACGATTGGAAACCATGTGTCTCCATCAGATTGTTCAAAAAGGTCTAGCAACAACTGTTGGCTAAAACAACAAAAAGGTTTTTATAAGTGCAGGAAAAAAATCTGCAAGACCTGTGATCACGTAATAGAGGGTGACACATTTGTTTCCACCACTACAGAAAAAATACACAAGATAAATTTTTATATTAATTGTAACACAACTCATGTAGTTTACTTGTTAACCTGTAGGGGGTGCCAAATGCAGTATATTGGAAAAACCAAAAGGTCCCTTAAGGATAGGTTTCTAGCACATGTACGATCCATTGAGGATCCTGACTCTGATACCCCAATTGCCCGACATTTTAGGAATAACCATAATTCTGATGTCAACCTATTGTCTGTTCAGGCTATAGATCACGTCCCTCAATGGAGGAGAGGTGGAGACAGAGAGGAGAAACTAGACCTTAGAGAGGTTTTTTGGATTTTTACAGCAAATACCTCTATCCCTCACGGTTTAAACTTCAGGAGAGATATTGATCTATGCGTTTAGATATACATGTACTTGGTTGTGTCTCTTTACATTCCCTAAGGTTGTCTGGGTATCCTGTAAGCAGTGAACAAGTGCTATCCTAGCACAAAACATGTCTGCCACAGGATTCCAGCAGTCCTTATTCACTGTGTGATAGTACTTATAGCTGTGTCAGCGTGGATACACTGAACTATGCTATTGCCTGTTTTTATAAATGGAAAATAAAGCTCTTTTGACCTTTTACCCGGAATGTGCCTGAGTCTTCTATGTTTTGTATATATATATATATATATATATATATATACACACATATATATACACAGACACACATGCACCTATACACACATGTACACAGATATACATTTTATTTATTTATTTTTTATAATTTTATTTATTTCCAGCACATGTTACAGCAACACATTAAATATTATACTTCAAGGTTACAAAATGTAATGGTAGATAGTGCTACCTCAACAGTACTGGGTTTTCATAGTATTTTTCTATTAGATGAAACAATCCCTCTCCTTCCCTACTCCACCTCTTGTTTTAATTACTCCCATCTTACATTCAATAATAAATTCGCTTTACATTTAGGAAAACTCACTAACAAAAACAATTCCATAACATTAGGTTTTATGAACTCTTTTACTGCTTATTCCTCTAGGAGGATTGGATTATGTCTCTTCCTGGGTGTGTTGAAAGTTCTTGACAGTCCGTATACCCAGTATTATAACAGTTGACAACTCTATCAGGAGTGTGAGTCTCCTGATGATCGATCTTCTTGTCATAATGACATAGTGAAACCTAAAGAAACTCACAAGTGAATACAATAACCGGGTATTAAATTCTTTAGTTTTCATTGTTTCTTTCTCCTCAGTAAGGAATGGACTAATTCCCTTCCTGGGTTTGCTGAGAATACTTAATAGATCTTGTATCCAGAGATATATTGGATGGCAGTTCCATCAGGGTGAAAGTCTCTTTGCTATAAACTATTTTGCTATAACAACATTCCTTCCTATAGTCTCAGCCCGTTATACTCATTCTGAGAATTAGCCCTACTTAATCTCACCTCAGGCGCTCCCCAGGTTCCTCTCACCTCTTCCTTTCAATCTCTGTCTCAGACTCTAGCAATACATGCAATCCTTTAGTGGAAGATGTTCCAGCTTCCATGCAGTTGAGCATTGAGTATATACTCAGAGTCTTTGAATGGGTATATGATCTGTTTCTGGTGTGATAAACTTAGACTATTAATGAAGGGTTCCCACTTTGTAATGAAATGTTTTGTCCTTTTCATTATGTCCCCCTGTGTGTCTATTTGCTCATAGGTCATCTGTTTTTGTAATGACTCCTTAAGATGAACCAAGCTCGGGACGATTGGTGTGAGCCAATGTTTGAAGATAAGTTTCCTAGCCTGTAGTATTGTGTTGTGAATAAATCTTGTGTGCTCTCTTGTTTCTATCTGTGTGTGTAAAAATAGTATCACCTCTTTTGTCAACACTAATCGGGTCCCCAAGATATTTTCCAACCACTTTCCTGTCATTCCCCAAAATTTTGTTAACCTTGGGCATTCCCATAGCATATGTATGATGTTTGGGTTGGGGTATGAACACTTTGGGCAGTTGCCACAAGCCTCGGGGTTCCATTTGTGGAGCATTTTAGGTGTGATGTAGGTGTTATGCATCAACCTAGTGTGTGATTCACGTATATCGTTCGAAAGGGACGCTTGTCTCACTTTTGTAAAGCTCTGTTCAATACTGCTTTCAGTAGTTAACTGTCCAGTTAGGGTAGTCCATGTTTTCTGTAGATGTGATTTAGTGTCGTCATTTAGTGCCATTTGGAGGGTATTGTAAACATGAGTTATCGAGGTCGCCCCCCCCTTTTGTGAGTGATAGTTGTTTATAGATGTCACATTTGCTCTCAGGCATGTCTCCTGATCTTAACAGATCCTGTACGTAATGTCTCATCTGCAGGAAAGCAAAATGATGTTGGTTTGGTATTTTAAATTCTTTCTGAAGGTCCTTAAAGGACTTTACCACCTCATTATTGTCTGATAATACATGTTTCAAAGTCGTGACCCCCCACTCCGCCCATTGCTTAAAGGGTTTTGTGGTGAATCCTGCCGGAAAGTCCGGATTGCCCTGTATTGGAAGAAATACAGTGTGTCTATGTAATGTCCCTAGGGCCTTGCAGATCTTCCACCATGCCCTTATTGGGTGGTGTATAAGCGTCACCCCCTTCGCTATGGGGTCAAGTTGTGCCTTTGTCATATGTGGTAGCATTTTGAGGGACCATGGTCTGATAATCTCCGCTTCAAGTGTCTGATTAGTGAAATGTCCTCTATCTAAGAACCAGTCCATTACGTATTTAGTTAAGGCTGCCCAGTTGTAGTGTTCAATGTTTGGAAGTCCGAACCCTCCCATCGCGGGCGCACATGTCATTTTTCTGTAGCTAATTCTGTGTTTTTTCCCCTTCCACAGAAAGTGTAATATATCTCTATTCAAGTTAGTGAGGTCTTGTTTGCGTAAAAGCTCTGGAAGCATCTGTAAAGGGTACAACAGCTTTGGGAACAGTATCATTTTAACTAAGCCCACTCTCCCCGACAACGTCAGTGGCAACGTGGACCAGTTCTGTAACAGTCTACGCAGTTCTCTGAATAATGGTCGATAATTTATCTCGTACCATTGGGCAGGGTCTTTTGATAGAGTAATGCCCAAATATTTAAATGTATTAGTTACTATTTTAAATTTTTCTCTAAGGGGTATCGAGGGATCTTTGTCACGCAGCCATAATAATTCTGACTTATACTTGTTAATGCAGTATCCCGAAATCGCACTAAATTCATCTATAATTTGCATTATTATGGGGAGGTTTCTTCTGGGGTTCTGCGTGTATAGGAGCATGTCATCTGCAAAAAGCGACAGGTGAATAGTCTCCCCACTCATTGTTAAACCTTCTGAGTCTTTCCTAATCCTTACTGCGAGTGGCTCTAGTGCAAGGTCAAAAAGGAGCGGAGACAGGGGGCATCCCTGTCTCGTGGCCCTCATGAGCGAGAAAGGTCTGGACGGGGTGCCATTGACCAGAATCACTGCTTGATGTTTGTCATAGATAGTTTCTATAGCCCTCACAAAAGCTCCTTGTATCCCAAACCTGTCTAATGTGGTGAACAAGTGGTCCCATAGAATCTTGTTGAACGCTTTTTCTGCGTCAACTAGTACTAAGCAAGCGTCAACAGTACCCTGGGTCTGATCAGTATCTTCCCCCCCCCCCATAGTGTGAAACAGGCCCATTTATCAAGCTCCGTATGGAGCTTGAAGGGCCGTGTTTCTGGCGAGTCTTCAGACTCGCCAGAAACACAACTTATGAAGCAGCGGTCAAAAGACCGCTGCTCCATAACCCTGTCCGCCTGCTCTGAACAGGCGGACAGGAATCGCCAGACATCAACCCGATCGAATACGATCGGGTTGATTGACAGCTCCCTGCTGGCGGCCGATTGGCCGCGAGTCAGCAGGGGGCGGCGTTGCACCAGCAGCTCTTGTGAGCTGCTGGTGCAATGTTAAATGCGGAGAGCGTATTGCTCTCCGCATTTAGCGAGGTCTTGCGGACCTGATCCGCAGTGTCGGATCAGGTCCGCAAGACCTTTGATAAATGGGCCTGACAGTATCAACTGCAGCTTTCTCATGTTTTTAACTGAGGATCTGCCCTTCACGAATCCAGTCTGCTCATGGACCAGTGATGGGAGTGCCTCTGCCAGTCTATTAGCTAATATTTTAGTGAACAGCTTGTAGTCCGAATTAAGTAAGGAGATTGGGCGGTACGATGAGGTTATGAGTGGGTCTCTCCCTGGCTTGGGGATGACAGTTATGTTAGCCTCCGTGAATCTGTTTGATAATTTTGCCCTCTCTTCTAGGATAGCGTTATAAAGTAGTGTAAGGGTGTCTGATATTTCTTCCTTTGCCATTTTATAGAATTCCCCAGGTAGACCATCCGGTCCCGGGGTTTTCTCTAGGGGCATAGCTTCAATAGATCTAATTACCTCATGGGGGTGAATTGGGGCGTTTAATCTGTCTCGTTGCTCTACATCTAACTGTGGGAGGGTGATGTTTTCCCAGAAGTTTTGCTTCCTTTCTACATCAACACTTTGAGCTCCATATAAGTTGGAGTAATAGTCTGTGAATGCTTTATGTATTTCTGGTTCCTGCGTAAGCAATCTATCTTTTTCTCTTATGGCAGTAATAATATTAGGTTTCCTATCTAGCTTTGTAATTTTTGCCAATAGTTTCCCTGTACGATTACCATAACGGTAAAACTTGGCTTGTAGGCGGTTCTGAGCAGAAACTGAGGTTTGTATTAAATAGCAGTCTCTAAGGTCTGTAACGTCTTTGTATTTAATCCTATTGTGTTCTGTTGGATGTCGCAGGTATCGGTTTCTGGCATTCAAGAGCTGCCGTAAAAGTAGGTCACCCCTTGCTTTTCGTGATTTAGTCAGTCGTGCAGCGTATTCTGTCACCACCCCTCTCAAGACAGCTTTTGCTGACTCCCAAAACAGTGATATGTCATTCAAGTGTTCTGTGTTCAATTCTTTATATGTTAACCATTCTCCTATCAGGTATTTCCTGAGATTTAGGTCATGATAAAGGTATGTGGGAAACCTGCATCTGCGAGCCTGTCCATTTACTCGGTCAGTGTCTAACTCCAGTGTAACTGGCACGTGGTCTGAAATGGCTATGGGGTCTATGCGTATCGTTTTGACTTTAGGGCAGAGGTGTCTGGATATCTAAAAATAATCAATACGGGAGAGGGTAGATTTGGAGGGGTGTAGACATGTATAGTCTCTTGTGTCTGGGTTTTTTTCTCTCCAAACATCTGCAAGAGCCAGTGTATTTCTAAAATTTTGCAGAATTAAAGTTTCTCTTTTCGAATCTGCCCATGGTTGTGTTTGGTGCGTGACTGTGCCTGGATTACGGAATCTGTCTGCTGGTGTGTACGGAGCTATGTTATAATCAACCCCTGCTACTATAGGGAGATCTGAGAATTGTAACAGCTGACTTTGAAGGTGTCTAAAAAACTCTCTTTTTCTTGTGTGGGGTCCGTACACTCCGCAGAGTATCAAACATTGTGTATCTAGTTGTATCTTAACAATTAAATATCGACCCTCAGGATCCTCAACTGTCTGTAAAATTTTGTATTGTAGGTTTTTACGCAGCAGGATTGCTACTCCTCTTGCTCTCTTTGCCTCAAAGGAAGTAAAAAGTACTTCCCCTACCCAACTCTGCTTGAGTTTTTTGTGTTCTGCTTGTGAGAGGTGTGTCTCCTCCAGTATTGCTATGTCAGTTTTTTTTTAGTTAAGCTGTCGTAGTATGGTTTTTCTCTTAATTGGGGATGTTATCCCTCCTACATTCCAGGAAGTTATCCTCATTCTACCTGTCTCCTTGGAGCACAAATCAGACCACCAGCTGTATATCTATGTGTCAGTGAATAATGTTGATGTGTGTGTGGCTCTGTGAGTCTACTAAACTTTCTTTCTTTTACTTACTTGCAAGATAGTTAGAGTTTATCCTCTATATAGTTTCCTGTCCTCCCCCAGGGGAGCGCCCGAAAATTGGTGGTTAACTCTGGTTATAGACAAAACGGTTAGAAAACAGTAGTATAACTATTAACTTACCCTTTCTTTCCACCCCACCCCGCAGATCAACAATAAAATACTTCTAAAGACAAGAAAAGAAAACCCCCCTCCCCCCCCACTTGTAAAGGATATGGCTCTACATAGCCTATGCTGTAAAACGTTCAAAGTTCTGTGTTTAAAGCTCTGAGGTCCATTCTCAGGTTTCTGAGGTGGAGGGCGAGCCCTCCTGATCCGTTCTTGACTGACGACTCTCCTCCCTTTGTAGATGCAGCTTGAGTTGCTGAGGGGACTCGAAAAACAGTGGACCCTTCGTTGTGTGTAGGCGCAATCTCGCTGGATAGAGCAAAGCTGCTGTTCTGCCCTGCTCCATTAGTTGCCTACAGTAGGGTGAGAATTCCTTCCTTCTGGCTGCTACCGCTGCAGAGTAATCTTGGAACAAGTAGATTTTTTTGCCCTCGTATTCTAAGGATGGGATTTTTCTGTATGCCTGTAATATGGTGATCTTCGCTTTAAAGTTGAGGTACTTCACCATTACTTGCCTCGGCTGTTGATTCTTGTCTCCTTGTCTTCTTGGATCTCCTATTCTGTGTGCCCTTTCTACTGTGCATGGCAAGCATGATCTGGGGACATGTAGTAAGTTGGGCAAGGTGTTTTCCGCAAACTCTATGAGCTGTGTCCCTGGGAGAGACTCTGGGATACCCACTATCCGAATGTTATTTCGTCTCGACCTGTTTTCCAGGTCATCAATCTTTGCCCACAAACGGTCAGTCTGCTGTTGTAATGTTTGAATGTTGGATGCAGCTTCTCTGTGGCGGGTCTCCCCTTCTGCTACTTTCATTTCAACTTGTGTTAGCCTGCCATTGAAAGATTTTACTTCAGCAGTGAGAGAATCCATTCCAGTTTGGAGCTGGTCTATCTTCGGCAAAAATAGGGCTGATATCTGTGACACTATAGGGTGGGTGTCAATATGATTTGTATTCCCCATATCTTCTGCACTTAGTGCAGTCTGTGTAGTTTCTAAGTGGGTCTTTTTCTTTTCTGCATTTTTGAGTCTGCTCGCCATAGTGTCTGTTGTTTTAGTGTAGGATTGATAATAGTTTTGCATACAGATCCAAGAGTCTCTCAGCCCAGAATCTCAAGCAGATTAGTGCATCAGTCTTTATTGGATGTCTCAGGGCTTTTAAGTATTGAACTGATCAGGACTATTAGAGAGGTCAATATGGGGTGGGTGTGAGGGGAGGCATGGGGTCTAAGACCTAGCCTTGCATAGTATTAGTGCACATACCGCTATTGCAAAAGTTATATTTTCGGATGTAAAGTGCACTGGCAGTCTTAAGCTCTCTATGCGGGGCTCCCCCAGCTGTGCTCTCCCCCTCGCTCTGTTTAAAATGTACTGTTGCAGCTGGGGTTTATCTGTTTAGTTTGAGTAATATTCCCCTGGATTACCTTTGAGGGTAAGTGGAGCTAAGTAATAACCCCAATGCCCCCAGTTACAATCTGTTTTGCAGTCTCTCTTAAAGGAGGTGGAGGGGTGCCGCGGCGCACCTGTATTTTGAGAGTAATGGCGGCTTTTCCCGCCAGTAGCTAAAGTCAGTTTGTTAGCTAGAGAGATGTGTAGGTGAGATGATCGTTTGTCTCCTATCCCCTTATGTAACTGTGGGAAGTGACTTGTTTTATTTTGTGATAAGTTGGGAGACAGTTACCTATCTCCGGTAGCAGGGCTGCAGCTGCAGCTAGTCTCTACTTCTTCTTCTGTCTTGCGACTTGCGGCGGGGGAATCAGTTGGTAGATTCCTTGCTGTCCGATGTCCAGGCAGGTTATTACCTCTCCTGCCAAGGAATATAGCACTGTTTGGGGATGGTCGCTACCGATATAATGTAGTTTTAAGCCTCAAAGCTCCGGAGCTCTCTATGCTGTGACCGACACTTTCACCCGCCCACCGGAAGTCCTATACATTTTATTTTATTTTTGTTTCCTGTGTGGGTTATTAGGGGAGGGATTATTTATTTCATGTAATTGACAAGAGTCCATGAGCTAGTAACGTATGGGATATACATTCCTACCAGGAGGGGGCAAAGTTTCCCAAACCTCAAATTACTACAAATACACCCCTCACCACACCCACAAACAATTCAGTTTTACAAACTTTGCCTCCTATGGAGGTGATGAAGTAAGTTTGTGCTAAGATTTTTAGGATTTCTTCTATGATAAGCGCTTCTAAGCATTCTGAAGCCCAATTCCTCTCAGAGTACAGTGTTTGTCAGAGGGATGTGAAGAGAGTATCGCCTATTGATTTTTATGGTTTCACTCGCGGGAAATCTTTTCAAGGGTTCTCTGTTATCGGCTGTAGGGATTCATCTCCTACCTCCCTTTTCAGATTGACGATATACTCTCATATTCCATTAACTCTGCTGATAGTTTTCAGTACTGGTTTGGCTATCTGCTATATGTGGATGGGTGTCTTTGGGTAAGTATGTATCTTTATTTAAGACACTCTTAGCTATGGTTTGGAGCTTTATGTATTAATATAAAGTTTTAAATATATGTAATTTACTTATATTTGCCATGAGTCAGGTCTATGTATATTTTTCTTTTGCAGTCTAAACAGTTTCAGTATAGGAATCATGTTGGGAAGTTTAATTAAACTTTTTTCTTACCTGGGGTTCAGTCTTTTTCTAATTTGACTTTCATTTTTTGACGGGCAGATCTAGGCTCGCGAAGGCGAAAAACATAATTTATGTAAGAACTTACCTGATAAATTCATTTCTTTCATATTAGCAAGAGTCCATGAGCTAGTGACGTATGGGATATACATTCCTACCAGGAGGGGCAAAGTTTCCCAAACCTTAAAATGCCTATAAATACACCCCTCACCACACCCACAATTCAGTTTAACGAATAGCCAAGAAGTGGGGTGATAAGAAAAAAGTGCGAAAGCATATAAAATAAGGAATTGGAATAATTGTGCTTTATACAAAAAAATCATAACCACCACAAAAAAAGGGCGGGCCTCATGGACTCTTGCTAATATGAAAGAAATGAATTTATCAGGTAAGTTCTTACATAAATTATGTTTTCTTTCATGTAATTAGCAAGAGTCCATGAGCTAGTGACGTATGGGATAATGACTACCCAAGATGTGGATCTTTCCACACAAGAGTCACTAGAGAGGGAGGGATAAAATAAAGACAGCCAATTCCTGCTGAAAATAATCCACACCCAAAATAAAGTTTAATGAAAAACATAAGCAGAAGATTCAAACTGAAACCGCTGCCTGAAGTACTTTTCTACCAAAAACTGCTTCAGAAGAAGAAAATACAACAAAATGGTAGAATTTGGTAAAAGTATGCAAAGAGGACCAAGTTGCCGCTTTGCAAATCTGAACAACCGAAGCTTCATTCCTAAACGCCAAGGAGGTAGAAACTGACCTAGTAGAATGAGCTGTAATCCTATGAGGCGGAGTCTTACCCGACTCAACATAGGCAAGATGAATTAAAGATTTCAACCAAGATGCCAAAGAAATGGCAGAAGTTTTCTGGCCTTTCTAAAACCGGAAAAGATAACAAATAAACTAGAAGTCTTTCGGAAAGACTTAGTAGCTTCAACATAATATTTCAAAGCTCTAATAACATCCAAAGAATGCAACGATTTCTCCTTAGAATTCTTAGGATTAAGACATAATGAAGGAACCACAATGTCTCTACTAATGTTGTTGGAATTCACAACTTAGGTAAAAATTCAAAAGAAGTTCGCAACACCGCCTTATCCTGATGAAAAATCAGAAAAGGAGACTCACAAGAAAGAGCAGATAATTCAGAAACTCTTCTGGCAGAAGAGATGGCCAAAAGGAACAAAACTTTCCAAGAAAGTAATTTAATATCCAATGAATGCATAGGTTCAAATGGAGGAGCTTGAAGAGCCCCCAGAACCAAATTCAAACTCCAAGGAGGAGAAATTGACTTAATGACAGGCTTTATACGAACCAAAGCTTGTACAAAACAATGAATATCAGGAAGAATAGCAATCTTTCTGTGAAAAAGAACAGAAAGAGCAGAGATTTGACCTTTCAAGGAACTTGCGGACAAACCCTTATCTAAACCATCCTGAAGAAACTGTAATATTCTCGGTATTCTAAAAGAATGCCAAGAAAAATGATGAGAAAGACACCAAGAAATATAAGTCTTCCAGACTCTATAATATATCTCTCTGGATACAGATTTACGAGCCTGTAACATAGTATTAATCACAGAGTCAGAGAAACCTCTTTGACCAAGAATCAAGCGTTCAATCTCCATACCTTTAAATTTAAGGATTTCAGATCCTGATGGAAAAAAGGACCTTGAGACAAAAGGTCTGGTCTTAACGGAAGAGTCCACGGTTGACAAGAGGCCATCCGGACAAGATCCGCATACCAAAACCTGTGAGGCCATGCCGGAGCTACCAGCAGAACAAACGAGCATTCCTTCAGAATCTTGGAGATTACTCTTGGAAGAAGAACTAGAGGCGGAAAGATATAGGCAGGATGATACTTCCAAGGAAGTGATAATGCATCCACTGCCTCCGCCTGAGGATCCCGGGATCTGGACAGATACCTGGGAAGTTTCTTGTTTAGATGAGAAGCCATCAGATCTATTTCTGGAAGTTCCCACATTTGAACAATCTGAAGAAATACCTCTGGGTGAAGAGACCATTCGCCCGGATGCAACGTTTGGCGACTGAGATAATCCGCTTTCCAATTGTCCATACCTGGGATATGAACCGCAGAGATTAGACAGGAGCTGGATTCCGCCCAAACCAAAATTCGAGATACTTCTTTCATAGCCAGAGGACTGTGAGTCCCTCCTTGATGATTGATGTATGCCACAGTTGTGACATTGTCTATCTGAAAACAAATGAACAACTCTCTCTTCAGAAGAGGCCAAAACTGAAGAGCTCTGAAAATTGCACGGAGTTCCAAAATATTGATCGGAAATCTCACCTCCTGAAATTCCCAAACCCCTTGTGCCGTCAGATACCCCCACACAGCTCCCCAACCTGTAAGACTTGCATCTGTTGAGATTATAGTCCAGGTCGGAAGAACAAAGAAGCCCCCTGAACTAAACGATGGTGATCTGTCCACCATGTCAGAGAGTGTTGTAAAATCGGTTTAAAGATATTAATTGAGATATCTTTGAGTAATCCCTGCACCATTGGTTCAGCATACAGAGCTGAAGAGGTCGCATGTGAAAACGAGCAAAGGAGATCGCATCTGATGCGGCAGTCCTAAGACCCAACATTTCCGTGCATAAGGCTACCAAAGGGAATGATTGTGACTGAAGGTTTTGACAAGCTGATATCAATGTTAAACTTCTCTTGTCTGACAAGGACAGAGTCATAGACACTGAATTTATCTAGAAACCTAAAAAGGTTACCCTTGTCTGAGGAATCAATGAACTGAATGATAAATTGATCCTCCAACCATGAACTTGAAGAAACAACACAAGTCGATTCGTATGAGATTCTTCGAAAATGAGAAGACTGAGCAAGTACCAAGATATCGTCCAAATAAGGAAATACCAAAACCCTATTCTCTGATTACAGAAAGAAGGGCACCGAGAACCTTTGAAAAAAATTCTTGGAACTGAGGCTAGGCCAAACGGTAGAGCCACAAAACTGGTAATGCTTGTCTAAAAAGAGAATCTCAGACACTAAAAGTGATCTGGATGAATCGGAATATGCAGATACACATCCTGTAAATCTATTGTAGACATATAATGTCCTTGCTAAACAAAAGGCAGGATAGTCCTACAGTAACCATCTTGAATGTTGGTATCCTAACATAACGATTCAATAATGATGGATCCGGAACTGGTCTGAAGGAATTGACCTTCTTTGGTACAATGAAGAGATAAAATAAAACCCCAGCCCCTGTTCCAGAACTGGAACTGGCATAAATACTCCAGCCAACTCTAGATCTGAAACACATTTCAGAAATGCTGAGCCTTTGCTGTGTTAACTGGGACACGGGAAAGAAAAGAATCTCTTAGCAGGAGGCCTTAACTTGAAGCCAATTCTGTACCTTTCTGAAACAATGTTTCTGAAACCAGAGATTAAGAACGGAATTGATCCAAATTTCTTTGAAGAAAACGTAATCTGCCCCATACCAGCTGAGCTGGAATAAGGGCCGCACCTTCATAGGTACTTAGGAGCTGGCTATAGGTTTCTATAAGGCTTGGATATATTCCAAACTGGAAATAGTTTCCAAACTGATACCGCTCCTGAGGATGAAGGATCAGGCTTTTGTTCCTTGTGAGGAAAGGAACGAAAAATGATTATTTACCCTGGAAAGAAAGGGAAAGCAAAGTTGACTTAGAAGACATGTCAGCATTCCAAGTTTAATCCATAAAGCTTTTCTAGCTAAAATAGCTAGAGACATATACCTGACATCAACTCTAATGATATCAAAAGATGGTATCACCAATAAAATTATTAGCATGTTATAGAATAATAATAATGCTATAAAATTATGATCTGTTACTTGTTGCACTAAAACTTCTAACCAAAACGTTGAAGCTGCAGCAACATCCACTAAAAATATAGCAGGTCTAAGAAGATTACCTGAACATAAGTAAGCTTTTCTTAGAAAGGATTCAATTTTCCTATCTAAAGGATCCTTAAATGAAGTACTATCTGCCGTAGGAATAGTAGTACATTAGCAGGAGTAGAGACAGCCCCATAACCTTAGGGATTTTTGTCCCAAAAAACTCTAATCTGTCAGATGGCACAGGATATAATTTGCTTAAACGTCTAGAAGGAGTAAATAAATTACCCAAATTATTCCATTCCCTGGAAATTACTTCAGAAATAGCATCAGGGAGATAAAACACTTCTGGAATAACTACAGGAGATTTAAAAACCTTATTTAAACGTTTACATTTAGTATCAAGAGGACCAGAATCCTCTATTTCTAATGCAAATAACACTTCTTTAAGTAAAGAACGAATAAATTCCATCTTGAACAAATACAAAGATTTATCAGCATCAACCTCTGAGACAGAGACCTCTGAACCAGAAGAACCATTATCAGTATCAGAATGATGATGTTCATTTAAAAAATCATCTGAAAAAAGAGAAGTTTTAAAAGACTTTTATGTATACTAGAAGGAGAAATAACAGACATAGCCTTCTTAATGGATTTAAAAAATAAAATCTCTTATGTTATCAGGAACACTCTGAAAATTAGATGTTGACGGAACAGCAACAGGTAATGAAACAGTACTAAAGGAAATTTTATCTGCATTAATAAGTTTGACATGACATGCAATACAAATAACAGCTGGAGAAACAGATACCAAAAGTTTATAGCAGATACACTTAGCTTGGTAGCTCCAGCACTGTGCAGTGATTTTCCTGAAGTATCTTCTGACTCAGTTGCAACGTGGAACATCTTGCAATATGTAAAAGAAAAAAACAACATAAAAAGCAAAATTGATCAAATTCCTTAAATGACAGTTTCAGGAATGGGAAAAAATGCCAAAGAACAAGCTTCTAGCAACCAGAAGCAATAAAAAATGAGACTTAAATAATGTGGAGACAAAAGTGACGCCCATATTTTTTCGCGCCAAATAAGACGCCCACATTATTTGGCGCCTAAATGCTTTTTGGCGCCAAAAATGACGCCACATCCGGAACACCGACATTTTTGGCGCAAAATAACGTCAAAAAATGACGCAACTTCCGGCGACACGTATGACGCCGGAAACGGAAATAGAATTTTTGCGCCAAAAAAGTCTGCGCCAAGAATGACGCAATAAAATGAAGCATTTTCAGCCCCCGCGAGCCTAACAGCCCACAGGGAAAAAGTCAAATTTTAAGGTAAAAAATGTTAAATTAAAATGCATTATCCCAAATATGAAACTGACTGTCTGAAAAATAAGGAAAGTTGAACATTCTGAGTCAAGGCAAATAAATGTTTGAATACATATATTTAGAACTTTATAAACAAAGTGCCCAACCATAGCTAGGAGTGTCACAGAAAATAAGACTTACTTACCCCAGGACACTCATCTACATATAGCAGATAGCCAAACCAGTACTGAAACGAGAATCAGCAGAGGTAATGGTATATATAAGAGTATATCGTCGATCTGAAAAGGGAGGTAAGAGATGAATCTCTACGACCGATAACAGAGAACCTATGAAATAGACCCCTTAGAAGGAGATCACTGCATTCAAATAGGCAATACTCTCCTCACATCCCTCTGACATTCACTGCACGCTGAGAGGAAAACCGGGCTCCAACTTGCTGCGGAGCGCATATCAACGTAGAATCTAGCACAAACTTACTTCACCACCTCCATCGGAGGCAAAGTTTGTAAAACTGAATTGTGGGTGTGGTGAGGGGTGTATTTATAGGCATTTTAAGGTTTGGGAAACTTTGCCCCTCCTGGTAGGAATGTATATCCCATACGTCACTAGCTCATGGACTCTTGCTAATTACATGAAAGAAAATGCTGTTTTTTATTGCGTCATTCTTGGCGCAAATTTTTTTGGCGAGAAGTTGTGCCTTTTATGCCGCAAATTTCGTCATTTTCTGCGTCTTTGTTAACGCTAGTTGTTTTGGCGTGAAATCGTGTTTGTTATGATGTGAATTGTGTCATTTCCTGGTATTAGTTTTGCGCCAAAAATGTTTAACTTCATTTTGTGTAATGCATCATTCTTGGTGCCAAAATTTAAGTTATTTTACCACTCTCCCTCTATTGCTCGCTGTTTTCATGATATTTGAAAGCTATTGTGCCTGCTTTTGTTTTTCTCTGCTGAAACTGTTACATTGTGGAAATTGAATATTTTGCCTAATGTTATTTTTCTTTTTCTGTCACATTTTGCGAGATGTCTCATTCTGATATTACTGTAGAAACTATGATGCCCTGGAACATAATTCTACAAAGCTAAGTGTGTTCTTTTCATTTTTTAAGCTGTTGATATTTTTTCAGCTCAATTATGTGGCATTTATTTATTATGTTTTATGCTAGCAATGTTTCTACATGTCCAATAACATTTACTGTTTTCTACATATTCAGTTCATGTACTTGATTTAATCTGCAAACATCACATGTTGTTGCTTATATCATAAAAGGTTATGACTGCTATTATGCCTTTAAGTAAACTTAAAAAGTATTTTCAAAATTGTTAAGATCCAATTTATTTTGTTCTGACCGACAGCATACTTAATTTTATTTTACTGATGAAGGTTTCTTTGGCTCAAAAGATCCTGTATCAGAAAGTTTGTTAAAATTCTCCTTACTTTTCATTTTGAACATTTTTTGTTCTTGGTTAAGTAAATTTTTCTGTTTATAGCTTTTAGGAGTCTAGTCCTCCTATCAACTATGTTAATAATCCTTTTCAAACCTGGATTTTAACATTTTTTTTGCTTTGAGCTTTTTTCCTATTCAATATACTATCTGTATTATATTCTAGAGAATGTTTATTTGGATTCACTCTTGGTACTATACTACTATTTCTATGGAAAATGTTACTTGTTTTCAGGATTCTTTAGAATTTGAATATAACCTTAGTAGAGCATATTCATGTACTGTTTATATTAATCTGTGGCTGACATTACTGTTCTCTCAGCCTTTGTTGAATAGTTAGTATAAGCAGTTTCATATTCTCAAGTATATAACTCTGTTTATTTACTTTAGATGTATTAATTTATGTTTACTATATCTATTATTATGATTTCAAATATATTTTATTATCTCTCTCTTAGGATAATAATTTATTTGATTTCTATTATCTCCACTATTTCTGGAGGTTTAGAGTTTTTTTCTGCCCCACTTTTAGCCAGTGATGTAGATCAGTTGGTGAATATCCTGACTACAAACGCTTGTTCTAGATCCAAGGGTCATAAATTCATTTCCCGGCAGTGTTAATACAGCCCTTTGGCCTTTGAGGTAAATTTATTGTGTACCATTTGTTTGGGTATTAATAACTTCTGTTTTTATCAGCTGCTAATTTGGTTAACTCCGAGTGTAAGCACTGAAGAAGCGTTTTTTTGTTTCCTTCTGGGAGAAGAACGCTATATAATTACAAGTTATTAGTCTGCATGAAGGTGCGGTTCTCAAACCAGTCCTTCTGGTGGGGGGCAGATTAAATTGTTTTTGGATGAACTCAGTCCAAATTCTATATTATTCTTAGGGTATGAATAGATTTTAAGAAAGAGACCTTCTATGGAAAGAATCTTTCTTTCTCAGTACACTGTGAATTTTTTTCAGGAGTAATTATGCCAGTTCTTTTTGCAGGAATAGGATTTGGGTTTCTATTCAATTCTATTCTTTGTCCCTAAGAAAAAAGGTTTATTCAGTCAATTCTTGGTTCTGAAGACTTTTATATTGTTTTGTTAGAGTCTCAACTTTTAAGTTAGCGATTATAAGGACTATTATGCCTTTCTGTTAAGGTCATTTTGTCCACTTCATTTTTCAGGATGTTTATCCTCATATTTTATTTCATTCAGACTACTTGTGGATTCTGAGATTTTCTTTTTAAGCTTTACCAATTGGTCGCTTTTCCATTTGGTTTAGTGACAGCCTTATGAATCTTTTCAAAGGATCTTGGTGCCCTTCTTTCTGTCTTCAGGCAGTAGGGTATTGTGGTGCTTCCTTATTTGTATGGTATCTTGGTATTAGCTTAAAACTTTTCTTTTATTAAAGCTGGACAGATAGCTCAGCATGCTAATGTACTGTGGCAAAGCTCTGTAGCAACCTTAAGGTTGCAGGTTCAATTTCCGGTGAGGTCCATTCAGCCTTTCAGTCTTCTGAAGTTGATTAAATGAGCAGCATCTTCAGTCCCTTACAGGTGATTAGACATGCTTTACAAGTACCCAATACATACATATGAAAGAGCAGTATTCAAATATATGGACTTTTCTTTTTGTGGAATCCTTCATGAATTTACCGAGTTTTGTTTCTTCAAGACATGGTTAGAGGATTTAATTTACTTAAGAGTTTTGTGATTCCTCAGACAAGGGTCACTTATTTTTGGGTTTCTAGATGGATTCTGTGTTCATGTCTTTGTATTGATCAGACATAAGTCAATTGTAAGTGGCGTTAGCTTGTCTAACTTACAGTCTAGAACATTTCTTTCAGTGGCTATGTGCATGAACGTTTTAGGTCTCATAACTGCAGCATCGGGAGTGTTTCCCTTTGCTATTATTTCTCTGAGATCTCTTTTTGCTTTGCATACTGAATCAATAATACAGGGTTTGTTTTTAGATATCACAGTTGATATTTTTAAATCCTAACACTCTACTCTCTCTGTTTTGGTGATTAGTCTATCATCTTTTTATTCAGGGGGCCTCCTTTTCTTTGTCCTTCCTGGACTGTATTCTTAATGGATGCAAGTCTTACAGGTTGGGGAGCTGTCTGAGGGTCTTTTGACAGCATAAGCGGTTTGGAAGCTTCAAGAGGCGAGGTTTCCAATCGATATTTTAGAACTGCTATTTTTCAGAGCTCTTTCAGGCTTGGCCTCTTTGAGGAGAGAACTTTTTCATTTTTTGCTTTTAGACAAAAAATATCACAACTGTGGCATACGTCAATCAACAATATGGACTCGTAGTTCCTTAGCAATTAAGAAGTATCTTGAATACGTTCTTAGATGGTTTTCATCTCCTGTATATTTTCTACGATTTTAGACATTTGGGAGGTGGATTATCTCAGCCATTAGTCTTTACATCTAGGAGAGTGGTGTCTCTATACAGATGTGTCTTCTCAATTTCCCAGGTACCTTTTCAGGTCCAGGGATCCTCAGGTGGAGATGGTGGATGCATTAGCAGTGTCTTGGTTTTGCAACCTGACTACATCTTTCTGCCTCTGCTTTTTTCTTCCAAAGGTGATTTTCAAGATCATATTGGAACAGTGCCATTTGTTTCTGATAGCATCAGCATGGCCTCACAGGTTTGGTATGTGGATCTTGTTAGGATGTCCAGTTGCCATTCTTGACTGCTTTCTCTTTGACCAGCCCTCTTATTTTAGGGATTTGGGGGTATGGAAATTGATTAGTGTTTATTCATAGAAGTTTCTCTGACTCAGTTTTTATCGCTATGTTGCAGGCTTATAAGTCTGTTCCAAGGAACATGTATTATCGGGTTTGGAAAACCTATATTTTATAGTGTTCTTCTCCTAAATTATCTTGGCATTATTTTAGAATTCCTAGGATTTTTCAGTTTCTTTAGGTTGGTTTGGATAAGTTTGTCTTCAAATTTTTTTGAAGGGACAAAAATCTGATCTTTCTGTTTTATTTCCTTGAAAAAATGTTTAAAATTCCTGATATTCACTGTTTTGTTCAGGCTTTTTGGTTTGTATCAAGCCTGTTCATTTATTAATTCTCCTTTTTGGAGTCTTAATTTGGTTCCAGGATTTTGTAGGCTCTTTATTTTGAGCCTATATTTTCTTTTAAAATTATCTACTTTCTTGGAAAGTATGGTTTCTTTTGGCTTCTGCTAGAAGTGTTTCTGATTTATCAGCTCTCTCTTCTGAGTCTCCTTATCTGATTTTTTCATCTAGATTAGTTGTTTTGTGGACTTCTTTTTTTCCTAAGGTTGTGCATTTGAGCAACATTTGTGTAGAAATTGTTTTTCCTTCCTTGTTTTCTAATCCTAAGAATTATTTGAGAGTTATATACATTTGGATGTGGTAAGAGCTTGTAATTCTTTATCAAGGTTATTAGGATTTCAGAAGACTTATAGTCTATTTGTTGTTTTTCTGGTTTCAGAAAAGGTTAGAAGCCTCTGCCATTACTTTGGCATCCTTGTTAAAGCTTTTGTTTTTCAAGGCTTATTTGGAGGGTTGGTAGGTTCCGCCTCAGAGTTTTACAGCTCATACTGCTAATTTCAGTCGCCATTTTTTGAGCTTTTTCAGAGTGAAGCTTAAAATGATCAATTTGCAAAGCAGTATTTTGTTCTTCTTTGCATACTTTTGTTGTTTTTACCATTTTAATGTATTTTGCTTTTTCTAAAGCAGTCTTTTTTTTTTTTTTTTTTTTACCAAAAAGTTATTCAGGCAGCTGTTTCAGTTTGATTCTACTGCTTTTGATTTAAGTTTTTTCAAGGAAAACTTACTTATGGTGCCGATTTAATTTCTCAGTGGAAATAGCTGTTGTTATTTTATCCCTCCCTCTATAGTGACTCTTCTGTGGACTTCCACATCTTGGGTATTTCTATCCCATACGTCCCTAGCTCATGGACTCTTGCCATTTACATGAAAGAAAACATAATTTATGTAAGAACTTACCTGATAAATTCATTTCTTTCATATTGGCAAGAGTCCATGAGGCCCACCCTTTTTATGGTGGTTATGTTTTTTTTGTATAAAAGCACAATTATATTTCCAGTTCCTCTTTGTATATGCTTTTTTACTCCTTTGTGTTATCACCCCACTACTTGGCTATTCATTAAACTGAATTGTGGGTGTAGTGAGGGGTGTATTTATAGGCATTTGAGGTTTGGGAAACTTTGCCCCCTTCTGGTAGGAATGTATATCCCATACGTCACTAGCTCATGGACTCTTGCCAATATGAAATAAATGAATTTATCAGGTAAGTTCTTACATAAATTATGTTTTTCACCTGTGTGCGCTTACCTAGACTATAAATTTAGCACAGTAACTTTGTGAGCCTGCTCTGAGAGGGTCTGCAGCCTTTATTATCTGTTAAATTAAGATTGTCTGTTTAAGTAAGCAGTTAGCTAAACAAGGGAGTTAGGCAAACAAGGAATTGGAGTAACCAAGGGGAAATATTATTATTTTATATTTTTAAGTTAAAGCTTTTAGTAAGTATGTGTTAGAATATAATTCAGTGTACAGCTTGCCACATGTTTGCATCACTAGAGCAGCCACTTCAGGAATGATATGTCTGTGGCAAGTGTGAGCATATTATCTCTTTAGAAACTCATATTGGAGTTCTGGAGGAACGAATTGCAACACTGCATGAAATTCAGACACTTGAAAGGGAAATGGACAGGACTGAGCTGGTTGATAATGGTTCTAGCAGTGGTAATGGGGATGTCACAGATACCAGACAGCCAAGGCTGCCCCCACCCCCTACTGCCTGTCTGACTCCTTGCCACACCAGATTTGGCCCTTTCATGGCTAGTGGGATCTTGCTGTCTCTTGCTATCTATTGTTTTGCCATGCTGTGCCAGCCCGCAAGAGTTGAACCCCTACACCCTACTACCTCACACCCTCCTGTGTCTCAGCAGATTTGGGCTCCAGAGAGCAACCGCGATCTCCCAGACCTTTTGTTTCCTTTATTTGGTGATGAGTACCTTGTCAGAGAAGAGCTGGTCTCTGACCGGAAAAACTCTCCTAGGCTGGCCGGGCTCCTGGAACTCCCGGTCGGCCGCCTCACAATGAACACTTGCCCAGGGGAGACCCGGCCCTGCAGATGGTGCCAGAAATTTGGGCACCCGAGCCTTGCCTGCCCCACCAAGGAGAAACCACGCCTTCCAGTCTGGGGTGGGAATACAGCCAGGAAAATGGCTTTGTTTGTGGGTGGGTCAGCCAGTACTCAACCGAGTGTCAAAGAGGGAGGCAGTGTGGCCATGGAACTTAAAGACACTGGAACTTGTGAGAGAGCAACTGTTTGGGAGCCGGCCTTGGCAAACTTGTTTGGGACTTTGCATCGTGTGACAATCCCTGCACCCAGGGCCCAGGGGATAAACGCCAGCAGGAACCCCCCAGGATGACCCAAGCCCAGATGGGATGGGATAACCTCCCCCAGCAACCGAGAAGTGGAGGGCCACCGTTGGACAGAACCAGGCCGGCCCATTAAGAGTCTAGCCATGTCTGCAGAACTGGAGGGGGGGAGATGTCACAGATACCAGACAGCCAAGGCTGCCCGCCCCCCCCCCCCCACTGCCTCCCTGACTCCTTGTCACACCAGATTTTGCCCTTTCATGGCGAGCAGGATCTTACTGTCTCTTGCTATCTATTGTTTTGCCATGCTGTGCCAGCCAGCAAGAGTTGAACCCCTACCCCCTACTACCTCACCCCTCCTGTTCCTCAGCAGATTTAGGCTCCGGAGATCAGCCGCAATCTCCCCAGACCTTTTTTTTTCCTTTATTTGGTGATGAGTACCTTGTCAGAGAAGAGCTGGTCTCTAACTGGAAAGACCCTCCTAGGCTGGCCAGGCTCCTGGAACTCCCAGTCGGCTGCCTCACAACGAACACCCGCCTAACCCCTCTCAGGTTGGCCGGGCTCCTGGAACTCTCGGTCGGCCACAGAACAGCAGCACACCCGCTAACTTTACCCCTGGTCGCATCAGCGGCCCTTTGTTCTAGAGCGCTGCTCTTTTGGGAATTGGTAGCCCCTAGGGTGGAGAAGAGGTGGTGGAATTACCGGAGGGGGAGCTCTTTTGGGATCCCGGGGGTTTTGGACAACCCTACCCCCATAATACCGGTCCCCAGTAACGAATCACACCGCTTTTTGGACTGTGGCATCTGGGGACCCCCCAGTAGTGGATCACGCTGCTTTTTGGACAGAGAGCTTTTAAACGACAACCTGGAAATGTCGTCGCTCCCCTGGGATCACCCCAAAACCACCACCCCTGGGTCCTGGAATTCTGTGGGACTGTGGCTGCTATGGAGGCACCGGTCTGTGTGGAGGGGCAGGAATGGCGGGAAAATTGTGGGATTGTCCAATGTTCTTATCAAGATGAGCTGTGTGTATAAAAGATGTGTGTGTTTCTCTATAAAGGTTGTTCTTGTTTCACCTGAATGCTATTATGTCTAGTTATTTGGGTGGGCTCCTGCTAAATCACTTCTTCTCCACTACATAGCGTCCCCTTGTCTGGGAGAGGAAGGACCCTCTGGCAGAGCTACCTAGTCTGGGTAGACCCGGATTCTGCCACAGGGTGGGACCCTGAATACTGGTGCTGTCGGGCATCAGGGGTGGCTACAGGCTGTGGTCACTTGCCAGCTACATAGCTGCAGTTGGCAGGGAGGAAGCAGGATCCCTTTGGCGGAGCTACCCAGTTGGGGTATCCGGGGTATCCATCACAGGGGAGTATTCAGATGTGGAGACTTCAGAAAGTAGCTGGGTCACAGTTAGAGGGCGAAGTAAAGGTAAGTGGAAGAGACAGGCCAGGTCTGAGCTGGTACACCCCAACAGATTTGCCAGATTAAGTGAAGATGTTGGGGATATCAGTTCAGGGGTGGCAGTGGCAGAGATGGCTGTGTTGCCTAGTATAGTGAACAGTCCTTTATTTGTGGAAGAGCAGCATACTACAGTGGGCAGTCCTTCAGACATGGTAGAGGGGCATACTATAGTAAACAGTCCTTCAGTCATGAAAGAGGGGCATACAAGTCAGGGTCTGAGACAGATGTTGGTGGTAGGAGACTCTATTATTAGGAAGGTTAATAGGGTAATTTGTCATCCAGACCCTTTAAATAGAACAGTTTGCTGTCTTCCAGGGGCTCGTGTTAGGCATATTGTGGAGCATATTGATAGATTGTTCGAGGGATGTGGGTCTGATCCTGCAGTCATGGTACATATTGGTACTAATGAAGGAATCAGCGGGAGATGGAGAGTCCTAAAATATGACTTCAGGGGGTTAGGTAGCAAGCTTAAAGCAAGGACCTCAAAATTAATATTTTCAGAGATATTACCAGTGCAGTATGCTAACTCAGTAAGGCAGAGGTCTGTTAATTCATGGTTAAAAACTTCGTGTAAAAATGAGGGGTTTGACTTTTTAGAGCACTGGGCTGACTTTTCACTTGGGTACAATTTGTACAGTAAGGATGGATTGTACCTGAATGACATGGGTGCTGGTGTGTTGGGGGAAAGGATGGTAGCACGTTTAGAGCATATTTTAAACTAGGCAAAGGGGTGAGGAGGGTCAGTTAGAACAGAATAGAACAGAGAGATCAGTCTGTGAATCTGTCACTCCTGTAATATCTCAAGGAAGGGATGACTTAAGAAATGTCACATTAGAAAGTATGGAGGAAAGCACACCAAGTAGCAGCAGAAAGCACATGAAAATTAAATGTATGACAACAAATGCAAGAAGCATGACAGGTAAATGGATGAGCAGCTGGAGCTCTTAGTAGCAGAAGAGGACTATGATGTGATCAATATATTTGAAACTTGGTGGGATGATTCACATGACTGGGCAGTTAACTTAGAGGGGTATACTTTATTTAGGAGGGATATAAATAATAAAAGGGGTGGAGGAATCTGCATGTATATTAAACCTTACCTTAAACCTACAATAAGGGAAGATATTTATGATACAGGTGATAATGTAGAGACCCTGTGGGTTGAAATAAAGAGTGGGGGGAAAAATCCTAAAAAAACATTACTTGGAACATGCTACAAGCCCCCCAACATTAGTGACCTGGAGGAAACTCAACTACTAATGCAAATAGGTAAGGCTGCTAATAACAGTGCTGAAATTATGGGAGATTTTAACTACCCTGATACAAACTGGGCCAATAAAACTAGTAATTCAGCTAAGGGGGGTAGATTTTTAAATGTTCTCAGGGATAACTTCTTGTCACAATTAATAGAGGAGCCAACTAGGAGTAAAGCTATATTGGATTTAGTGCTATCAAACAATACAGATATAATATCAAACATAGAAGTTAAAGAACATTTGGGTAACAGTGATCATAACATGGTTACATTTGAAATCTCTTTTCATAAGCAGTGTCTTAAAGGTTTAACTAAGACTTTTAGTTTTAAAAAAGCAAAATTCAACGATTTAAGGAAATCATTAACTAACAAAAAATTGGGACTAAGTATTATCTAATAAAAATACAGAGGATAAATGGATAACATTTAAAACTTTGTTAAATAAATATACATATCAACAAATACCATATGGTTATGAAAATAAAAAATCCAAGGCAATGTGGCTAAATAAAAATATGTTACGAGAAATTAGGAAGAAATGTAGGGCATTTAAATTATTCAAAGAAAATAGCACAGACTCAACATACCATATTTTTAAGGAATATAACAAAGCATGCAAAAAAAGCAATCAAATTAGCCAAAATTGAAAATGAAAAATGAATTGCAAAGGATTCTAAGTCTAACCCTAAAAGGTTCTTTAAATACATAAATAGCAAAAAATCTAAGAAGGAATTGTTTGTGACAAGAGGTCACAATTTAAGGTTGGAGGGAGGGAGATTTAATCTCCTGCAACGGAAACGTTTTTTCACTGTAAGAGCAATAAAATTATCGAACTCATTACCAGAGGAGGAAGTGAATGAAATACCCTAGATACATTTAAAAATTGTTTGGATACATTTCTGTCTAGAAACAAAATTCATGGATATGATTGCTAGTATTAAATGGGTCACCTTTTATTGGGATTATTTAAGTTTAACTGGAGCTTTTGTAAGTATTTTAGATTTGTATAGGTTGAATTTGATAGACTTCGGTCATTTTTAAATCTCATCTCATCTACTATGTTACTATATATACACATGCACACATACACACATTTACACATGTACATAGATATATACATACACCCATACACACAAATACACATATATACACACGCATCCATACACACCAATACACATGCACCTATATATAAACGTACCCCTAGACACATGTACACACACACCCATAGACACATTTACACACACACACCCATAGACATGTACATAGATATATACATGCACCCATACACACAAATACACACATACCCATACACACCAATACACATGCACCTATATATAAACGTACCCATATGCACATGTACACACACATTGTTTCCTCTCTCCTGCCTTACCTTATTGCTATTTGTACCTCCCCAGTCTCTGTCCTTCCCTTTAATTCCAATGGTCTTTTCCCTATTTCTGTCCTCCCCTTCACTAATTCCTTTTCTCTTGTGAAATGGTGCTGCTCTGTTTTCATTTCTCTAACTCCTTTTTCTCATACTATTTATCTTCTCTTTACCAATACCTGGTCCTTTTTTTTTTTTCTGCCCCTTGGTCCATTTTCTGACCCACAATCCTCTGCTTGTCCCAATTCTCTCCCTAACAGGTACATAGCAGAAGGATTGCAGTGCTCCTGCGGTCCAGACTGGTACACTGTTGGCTCCAAGTATCGAAGTGAATATTACACCTGGTTCCTCTTTGTTTTCTGCTTTATCATCCCACTGACTCTGATCTGCTTCTCATATGGCAAGCTCCTGGGTGCCATACGGGCAGTAAGTGCTGGGGAAGAGGGGTCATTCCTTGTCCATAAAATCCCACAACAGTCTAAAGCACATCACTCCACATCTGCTGCACCTCTTCAGTCCCTCCACAAGATTCATTTAGCCTCAACAATACAATTCACAATCTTACACCTAATGCACAAAGCTTGCAATAACACTGCACTCTATCTATGCCTACAAATAACCACCCCCTCCACTCAAAACCAACTCTTTTGCTCTCATTGCTTTTTCACAATCTTATAGACTTCTCATAACTGCACCTATTATGTGCATCTTGTCTTGCTTGTTAGGACTTGTCTCATCCTTGGTTTAAGCATTCCTTAAAGGGACACAACCCACGTTTTTTTTTTTTCATTATTCAGATAGAGCATGACATTTTAAGCAACTTTCTAATTTACTCCTATTATTACATTTTCTTTGTTCTCTTGCTAACTTTATTTAAAAAGCAGGAATGTAAATCTTAGCAGCCAGCCCATTTTAGGTTCAGCACCATGGATAGCGCTTGCCTATTGGTGACTGACATTTAGCCAACAATAAGCAAGCATAACCCAGGTTCTCAACCAAAAATCGTCCGGCTCCTATGCATCACATCCCTGCTTTTTAAATAAAGATAGCAAGAGAACGAAGAAAAATTGATAATAGGAGTAAATTAGAAAGTTGCTTGAAATTGCATTCTCTATCTGAATCATGAAAGAAAAAAAAATTTATGCTTACCTGATAAATTAATTTCTTTTACGATATGACGAGTCCACGGATTTCATCCTTACTTGTGGGATATTAACCTCCTGCTAACAGGAAGTGGCAAAGAGCACCCCAGCAGAGCTGTATATATAGCCCCTCCCTTCCCCTCCACCCTCAGTCATTCAGCCGAAGGTATAGAAAGAGAAAAGGAAAGGCTAAAAGGTGCAGAGGTGACTGAAGTTTACAAAAAATATAAAGAAAAACTGTCTTAAAAAGAACAGGGTGGGCCGTGGACTCGTCATATCGTAAAAGAAATTAATTTATCAGGTAAGCATAAATTTACTTTTCTTTTACAAAGATATGACGAGTCCACGGATTTCATCCTTACTTGTGGGGAACCAATACCAAAGCAGTAGGACACGGATGAAAGGGAGGGACAAGACAGGAACCTAAACAGAAGGCACCACTGCTTGAAGAACCTTTCTCCCAAAAATAGCCTCAGAAGAAGCAAAAGTATCAAATTTGGAAAAAGTATGGAGCGAAGACCAAGTCGCAGCCTTAAAAAATCTGTTCAACAGATGCATCGTTTTTAAAAGCCCATGTGGAAGCCACAGCCCTAGTAGAACGAGCCGTAATATTTTCAGGAGGCTGCTGTCCAGCAGTCTCATATGCCAGGCGGATGATACTTCTCAGCCAAACAGAAAGAGAGGTAGCCATAGCTTTCTGACCCCTCCGCTTTCCAGAATAAACAATGAATAATGAAGATGATTGACGGAAATCCTTAGTTGCCTGTAAGTAAAACTTTAAGGCACGGACCACATCCAAATTATGCAACATACGCTCCTTCATAGAAGAAGGGTTAGGACATAAAGAAGGAACAACAATTTCCTGATTAATATTCTTATTTGAAACAACCTTAGGAAGGAATCCAGGTTTGATACGTAACACCACCTTATCAGAATGAAAAATGAGATAAGGAGAATCACACTGTAGTGCTGAAAGCTCAAAATCTCTTTGAGCAGAAGAAATAGCAACTAAAAACAGAACTTTCCAAGATAACAATTTGATATCTATGAAATGCATGGGTTCAAGCGGAACCCCTTGAAGAACTCGAGGAACTAAATTCAAACTCCAGGGAGGAGTAATGGGTCTAAATACAGGCTTAATTCTAGATAGAACCTGACAAAAAGACTGGACATCTGGTACATTTGCCAAACGTTTGTGAAACAGAATTGACAAAGCTGAAATGTGTCCCTTTAAGGAACTTGCTGATAATCCTTTCTCCAATCCTTCTTGGAGAAAAGACAGAATCCTAGGAATCCTAACTTTACTCCATGAGTAACCCTTGGATTCACACCAATAAAGATATTTATGCCATATCTTATGATAGATTTTTCTAGTGACAGGCTTTCTAGCCTGTATAAAAGTATTGATGACCAAATCAGAGAATCCTCACTTCGATAAAATCAAGCGTTCAATCTCCACGCAGTCAGCTGCAGAGAAATTAGATTTGGATGTTGGAAAGGACCTTGAATGAGAAGGACCTGTCTCAATGGAAGTTTCCAAGGTGGCAGAGAGGACATGTCCACTAGATCCGCATACCAAGTCCTGCATGGCCACGCAGGCGCTATCAGGATCACTGAAGCGAGCAATCATGCGTGGGAGGAGAGGAAACGGCGAAACACATAAGCTAGGCTGAACAACCAAGGTACTGCCAAGGCATCTATCAGTTCGGCCTGAGGATCCCTTGAACGGGATCCGTATCTTGGAAGCTTGGCATTCTGTTGAGATGCCATCAGATCCAATTCTGGTCTGCCCCATCTGAGAATCAATGAGGCAAATACCTCCGGGTGAAGTTCCCACACCCCCGGAATGAAAAGTCTGTCGATTTAGAAAATCCACTTCCCAGTTCTCTACTCCTGGGATGTAGATCGCTGACAGATGACAAGAGTGGGCCTTCGTCCAACGGATTATCTTGGATACCTTTATCATCGCTAAGGAACTCCTTGTTCCCCCCTGATGATTGATATATGCCACAGTCGTGATGTTGTCCGACTGGAATCTGATGAATTTGTCCGAAGCCAACTGAGGCCACGCCTGAAGCGCATTGAAAATTGCTCTCAGTTCCAGAATATTAATTGGAAGTAGAGACTCCACTTGAGTCCAAACACCCTGAGCCTTCAGGGAGTTCCAAACTGCACCCCAGCCCAGAAGGCTGGCATCCATTGTCATTATCACCCACGAGGGTCTGCGGAAACAAGTCCCTTGGGACAGATGATCCGGCGACAACCACCAAAGAAGAGAGTTTCTGGTCTCTTGATCCAGATTTATCTGAGGAGATAAATCTGCATAACCCCCATTCCACTGTCCGAGCATGAACAGTTGCAGCGGTCTGAGATGAAAGCGAGCAAACGGAGCGATGTCCATTGCCGCTACCATTAATCCAATGACCTCCATACACTGAGCCACTGATGGCCGAGGAATGGACTGAAGTACTCGGCAAGTATTTAGAATCTTTGATTTGCTGACCTCTGTCAGAAATATTTTCATGGCTACCGAGTCTATCAGAGTTCCCAAGAAAGGAACCCTTGTCTGTGGAACAAGTGAACTCTTCTCTATGTTCACCTTCCAACCGTAAGTTCTCAGAAAAGACAATACTATGTCCGTGTGAGATTTTGTCAGCTGATATGTTGACGCCTGAATTAGAATATCATCCAGATAAGGCGCCACTGCTATGCCTTGCGGTCTAAGAACCGCCAAAAGAGACCCTAGAACCTTCGTGAAGATTCTGGGTGCTGTGGCCAACCCGAAGGGAAGAGCCACAAACTGATAATGTTTGTCCAGAAAGGCAAACCTTAGAACCTGATGATGAGCCTTGTGGATAGGAATATGAAGGTAAGCATCCTTCAAGTCCACGGTAGTCATATATTGACCCTCCTGGATCATTGGTAAAATTGTTCATATAGTCTCCATCTTGAACGATGGGACTCTGAGAAATTTGTTTAGACACTTGAGGTCTAAGATGGGTCTGAAAGTTCCCTCTTTTTTGGGAACCACAAATAGATTTGAGTAAAACCCCTGTCCTTGTTCTGATTTTGGACCTGGACAAATTACTCCCATGCTAACAAAGTCTTTTACACAGCGTAAGAACGCCTCTCTTTTTATCTGGTCTGCAGATAATCTTGAAAGATGAAACTTCCCTCTTGGGAGAAAATCCTTGAAATCCAACTGATAACCGTGGGTCACTATTTCTAGTGCCCAGGAGTCCTGAACATCTCTTACCCAAGCCTGGGGAAAGAAAACTAAATTTATGCTTACCTGATAAATTACTTTCTTTTACAATATGACGAGTCCACGGATTTCATCCTTACTTGTGGGATATTAACCTCCTGCTAACAGGAAGTGGCAAAGAGCACCACATCAGAGCTGTATATATAGCCCCTCCCCTTCCCCGCCACCCTCAGTCATTCGGCCGAAGGTTATAGGAAGAGAAAAGGAAAGGCTAAAAAGGTGCAGAGGTGACTGAAGTTTTCAAAAAATAAAATAAACCTGTCTTAAAATAACAGGGAGGGCCGTGGACTCGTCATATCGTAAAAGAAAGTAATTTATCAGGTAAGCATAAATTTAGTTTTCTTTTACAAAGATATGACGAGTCCACGGATTTCATCCTTACTTGTGGGAAACCAATATCAAAGCAATAGGACACGGATGAAAGGGAGGGACAAGACAGGAACCTAAACAGAAGGCACCACTGCTTGAAGAACCTTTCTCCCAAAAACAGCCTCAGAAGAAGCAAAAGTATCAAATTTGTAAAATTTTGAAAAAGTGTGAAGGGACGACCAAGTCGCAGCCTTACAAATCTGTTCCACAGATGCATCGTTTTTAAAAGCCCATGTGGAAGCCACAGCCCTAGTAGAATGAGCTGTAATTCTTTTAGGAGGCTGCTGTCCAGCAGTCTCATATGCCAGACAGATGATACTTCTCAGCCAAAAAGAAAGAGAGGTAGCCGTAGCTTTCTGACCCCTACGCTTTCCAGAATAAACAAGGAATAATGAAGATGATTGACAGAAATCCTTAGTTGCCTGTAAGTAAAACTTTAAGGCACGGACCACGTCCAAGTTATGTAACAGACGCTTCTTCTTAGAAGGATTATGACACAAGGAAGGAACAACAATTTCCTGATTAATATTCTTATTCGAAACAACCTTAGGAAGGAACCCAGGTTTGGTACGTAAAACCACCTTACCAGAATGAAATATGAGATAAGGCGAATCACTGTAATGCTGAAAGCTCAGAAACTCTTTGAGCATAAGAAATAGCAACCAAAAACAGAACTTTCCAAGATAATAGTTTAATATCTATGGAATGCATAGGTTCAAACGGAACCCCTTGCAGAACTCGAAGAATTAAATTCAAACTCCAGGGAGGAGTAATAGGTCTAAATACAGGCTTAATTCTAGATAGAGCCTGACAAAAAGACTGAACATCTGATACATTTGCCAAACGTTTGTGAAACAGAATTGACAAAGCTGAAATTTGTCCCTTTAAGGAACTTGCTGATAACCCTTTCTCCAATCCTTCTTGGAGAAAAAGACAAAATCCTAGGAATCCTAACTTTACTCCATGAGTAACCCTTGGATTCACACCAATAAAGATATTTACGCCATATCTTATGATAGATCTTTCTAGTGACAGGCTTTCTAGCCTGTATCAAAGTATTGATAACTGAATCAGAGAATTCTCGCTTCGATAAAATCAAGCGTTCAATCTCCACGCAGTCAGTTGCAGAGAAATTAGATTTGGATGTTGGAAAGGACCTTGATTGAGAAGGTCCTGTCTCAACGGAAGTTTCCACGGTGGCAGAGAGGACATGTCCACTAGATCCGCATACCAAGTCCTGCGTGGCCACGCAGGCGCTATCAGGATCACTGAAGCGAGCAATCATGCGTGGGAGGAGAGGAAATGGAGGAAACACATAAGCTAGGCTGAACAACCAAGGTACTGCCAAGGCATCTATCAGTTCGGCCTGAGGATCCCTTGACCGGGATCCGTATCTTGGAAGCTTGGCATTCTGACGAGATGCCATCAAATCCAAATCTGGTCTGCCCCATCTGAGAATCAATGAGGCAAATACCTCCAGGTGAAGTTCCCACTCCCCCAGATGAAAAGTCTGTCGACTTAGAAAATCTGCTTCCCAGTTCTCTACCCCTGGGATGTAGATCGCTGACAGATGACAAGAGTAGGCCTCTGCCCAACTGATTATCTTGGATACTTCTATCATCACTAAGGAACTCCTTGTTCCCCCCTGATGATTGACATATGCCACAGTCGTTATGTTGTCCGAATGGAATCTGATGAATTTGGCCGAAGCCAACTGAGGCCACGCCTGAAGCGCATTGAATATTGCTCTCAGTTCCAGAATATTGATTGGAAGTAGAGACTCCACCTGAGTCCAAACACCTTGAGCCTTCAGGGAGTTCCAAACTGCACCCCAGCCCAGAAGGCTGTCATCTGTTGTCACTATCACCAACGAGGGTCTGCGGAAACAAGTCCCCTGGGACAGATGATCTGGCGACAACCACCAAAGAAGAGAGTTTCTGGTCTCTTGATCCAGAATTATCTTTGGAGATAAATCCGCATAATCCCCATTCCACTGACCGAGCATGCACAGTTGCAGTGGTCTGAGATGAAAGCAAGCAAATGGAACGATATCCATTGCTGCTACCATTAATCTGATTACCTCCATACACTGAGCCACTGATGGCCGAGGAATGGACAGAAGTGCTCAGCAAGCATTTAAAATCTTTGATTTTCTGACCTCCGTCAGAAATACTTTCATGGCTACCGAGTCTATCAGAGTTCCCAAGAAAGGAACCCTCGTCTGTGGAACAAGTGAACTCTTCTCTATGTTCACCTTCCAGCCGTGAGTTCTCAGAAAAGACAACACTGTGTCCGTGTGAGATTTTGTCAGATGATATGTTGATGCCTGAATCAGAATATCGTCCAGATAAGGCGCCACCACTATCCATTGCGGTCTGAGAACCGCCAAAAGAGACCCTAGAACCTTTGTGAAGATTCTGGGTGCTGTGGCCAACCCGAAAGGAAGAGCCACGAACTGATAATGTTTGTCCAATAAGGCAAACCTTAGAAACCAATGATGATCTTTGTGGATTGGAATATGAAGGTAAGCATCCTTCAAATCCACGGTAGTCATATATTGACCCTCCTGGATCATTGGCAAAATCATTTGAATTGTCTCCATCTTGAATGATGGAACTCTTAGAAATTTGTTTAGACACTTGAGGTCCAAAATGGGTCTGAACGTTCCCTCTTTTTTGGGGACCACAAATAGGTTTGAGTAAAACCCCTGTCCCTGTTCCAATTTTGGAACAGGACAGATTACTCCCATAGTAAAAAGGTCTTTTACACAGTGTAAGAACGCTTCTCTCTTTATCTGGTTTGCAGATAATTTTGAAAGATGAAATCTCCCTCTTGGGAGAAAATCCTTGAATTTCAATTGATAACCGTGGGTCACTATTTCTAGTGCCCAGGAATCCTGAACATCTCTTGCCTAAACCTGAGCAAAGAAAGAAAGTCTGCCCCCTACTAGATTCGGTCCCGGATCGGGGGCCACCCCTTCATGCTGCTTTGTGGAAGAAGAAGAAGCGGGGGGTCCTCCTTTAAAGTTCAGAAAGAAACGAAAATTATTCTGTTTACCCCTCATTTTAACCGACCTATCCTGAGGTAGGGCATGGCCCTTACCTACTGTAATATCAGAAATGATCTCCTTCAATTCTGGCCCAAAAAGGGTCTTACCTTTAAAGGGAATAGCTAAAAGCTTATGTTTTGATGACACATCAGCAGACCAAGATTTGAGCCACAATGCTCTACGTGCTAAAATAGCAAATCCTGCATTTTTTGCCGCTAATTTAACAATTTGAAAAGCGGCATCAGTAATAAAATAATTAGCTAGCTTAAGAGCCTTAATTCTATCTAGAATGTCATCTAATGGAGTCTCAACCTTAAGAGACTCTTCTAGAGCCTCAAACCAAAAAGCTGCTGCAGTAGTTACTGGAACAACGCAAGCCGTAGGTTGGAAAAGAAATCCCTGATTAACAAATAATTTCTTTAGTAGACCCTCTAATTTCTTATCCATAGGATCCTTGAAAGCACAACTATCCTCAATGGGTATAGTAGTATGCTTAGCTAGGGAAGATATAGCTCCCTCTACCTTAGGGACCGTTTGCCATGAGTCCCGAATGGTATCTGATATAGGAAAGATTTTCTTAAAATTAGGAGAGGGAGAAAACGGTATACCTGGTCAATCCCATTCCTTACTAATAATTTCCGAAATTCTCTTAGGAACCGGAAAAACATCAGTGTAAGTAGGAACTTCCAAATATTTATCCATTTTACACAATTTCTCTGGAGGAATCACAATAGGATCACAATCATTCAGAGTCGCTAAAACCTCCCTAAGCAACAGGCGGAGGTGTTCAAGCTTAAATTTAAATGACATAGCATCCGAATCTGTCTGAGGCAAAACATTCCCTGAATCAGAAATTTCACCCTCAGACAGTAATTCCCTGATCCATAACTCAGAGCACTGTGAGGGAACATCGGAAATAGCTAATAAAGCATCAGAGGATTCAGTATTTACATTAATACTTGACCTACTGTGTTTACCCTGCAACCAGGGCCGTCTTTAACACAGGGCAAAAGGGGCAGCTGCCCAGGGCCCAGTCTTTGTTGAGGGGCCCAAGAGTCCTAAAAAATGTTTTTATTTTTTTTTAGTTCATGTCAGACTGCTGATGTCATGTAACATGGGACACACACACAGTAAGTCCTAATATTTTCACAGTCAAAGGTTCTCTGCTTATATTTATTTGTGAGAAACTGTGCCAGACCGTGCCGATGTCATGTGACATTCAAAGCTAATGCCAAGTGCTGTTTTAGATGTGCACTGTGCAGCACTGGATGCTAAGCCCTAACTCAGCATCCAGCCAATCCCACTGCATCAGAAAAGGTCCTGCTGGGGTTACCACTGTTACCAGGTAACTGCTCTGGTGGTGGGGATTGTTTCTGGGTAGGGCTGACTATAAACGCATGCATCAGAAAGCTGAAGTTGCAGGCACGTGAGAATTTGAGCATCTGTGCAGCTGCACACACTGCTCTCTACAGTCTTGAAGCTGTGTGACTCGTCTGTATCCATGCAGCCTTGGGCAAACAGCATACAGTCTGCTGGTCCCCTTAGCCCTGCTCTTTCTGCTGTAGCTTTAAGACCAACTAACTGAAGATTGTTAGGGGAACAGTGCTTTGTAGAAAGGTGTCAGTGGGAAGAATAAGTGAGTGTACACATGCCCCTCCCCCATGCAGCATTGTCTAGTGCAGGATAAGAGGGAATTTGTTCCTAGCAAAGAAGTGACGTGCTGCTGTGGCTGATGTATAGTGTCATGCTGATACTTCACACATTAAGGTAAGGTTTATTTTTATAGTTTTTATTTCTCTCTGTCTCAGATTTTACAGCTTCCCATAGTAGTTCTACTGTTCCAGTCAGTAAACCTATATTTGCCTGCACCTCCATGCTTCTGTCTCAGTCTTTACCTTGCTTTGCTCCTGTTGGCTGCCCTAAATCTCTTTAACCAGCTAACCTCACACCAGAATCACATTCAAAAGCATATTAAATTAATCCAGAGTGGAGGAATTTATATATTTATTTACTGATTAGTACTGCTTAGGTCCAGTTTCACATATTGCAATTTTTTTTAATGATTAGCCCAGCAGTGGATGATCAACTGTTGGACTAATAATTTAAAAGAACATGATAAAATAAATTGATTTAGTTGTTTTCTGGGATGTTGGGGTGGAGAGTGAAATTGCATGGGGGGGCCCCAAGAAAATGTTTGCCCAGGGTCCAGTCAATATTAAAGACGGCCCTGCCTGCAACACTGGTAATTTAGACAATACCTCTGTAAGGGTAGTTGACATAACTGCAGCCATCTCCTGCAGAGTATAGGAATTAGATGCACTAGAAGTACTAGGCATCGCTTGTGTGGGCAAAAGGTTGTGACACTTGGGGAGAATTGGATGGCATATCCTGATTCTCTTCAGACTGAGAATCATCCCTAGGCACACTTACTTTATTTAAAATATGCTTTTTACATTGTAAAGCCCTTTCAGTACAAAGGTAACACAATGTTAGAGGGGGTTGCACAATAGCTTCTAAACACATAGAACAATGAGAAACCTCAATGTCAGACTAGTAATACCACAAAAGTTGTTTAAACACTTAAAATGCACAAAAAACGTTAAATTATTCCCAAATTGAACTTAATATCATTGGTTAATCCAAAAATGACTGCACCCAGAAGCAAGGGCAGAAATAAGGCTTTAGAAGTACTTATATCAACCTGTAGTAAAAAGAAAGATAAAAATACACTCTGCACCTTGCCACAGCTCTGCTGTGGCGCCTACCTGCCCCCAGGGTACTTCAAATCAAGTTTCCAAACCTTCAGACCAGCTACACAGTCCAGGAGCCACCAAGTTACTGTTTGCTGCTGCTAAGCCTGAAGAAATTGCGCCAAAATAGGCTCCGCCCCTTAATGTCAAAAGTCAGAGTAGGCCAAACAACACCGCATGGAAATGCAGTTTTGGACTAAAGTAAAAATACACGCACAATATAACCCTCAAGCATAAAACCAATAAGTTTTAAGTGCCAAAAATAAAAAAACATAAAACATCGTTTTTTTATATTGTCTCCCATGTCACATAATGCCCAAATATCAACTAATGATAAATATAAAATAGGGACTCCAGTAACACCCCTCTTATTAAAATAGGTTTTACTGCTTACCCCATTCCCATACAGGGAAATAATGCCAGCCAGTTCTGATACACCAAGTCTCCTCAGAAAAAAGGATGCACATACCTTAATGCTGCTTGTAGCATGAAACCGATCTCCACACTGAAGATGTCTAATGGTTACCTTCAGAAATCTTGTGGGAACCAGCGTGGATCTTAGTTACAAATGCTAAGATCATCAAACCTCAGGGCAGAAATCTTCCATATCCCCCTGAGGAAAATAATACGCACCGGTACCATTTAAAATAAAAAACTTCTTGATTGAAGAAACTAAAGCTAACACCTTACTTTACCATGTCTTCCTAGTATAACACAGGCAAAGAGAATGACTGAGGGTGGAGGGGAAGGGGAGGGGCTATATATACAGCTCTGCTGTGGTGCTCTTTGCCACGTCCTGTTAGCAGGAGGTTAATATCCCACAAGTAACGATGAAATCCGTGGACTCATCATATCTTTGTAAAAGAAAGAAAGTCTGCCCCCTACTAGATCCGGTCCTGGATCGCGGGCTACCCCTTCATGCTGTCTTAGTAGCAGCAGCGGGTTTCTTAGATTGTTTACCCTTTATTCCAATTTTGGTTGGGTCTCCAGACTGACTTAGATTGGGTAAAATTCCCTTCCTGCTTTGAGGAGGAAGAGGAAGTAGAAGGTCCTCCCTTAAAATTCCGAAAGGAACGAAAATTATTCTGTCTACCCCTCATCTTAACAGACTTATCCTGAGGTAGAGCATGGCCTTTACCTCCTGTAATGTCAGAAATGATTTCCTTCAATTCTGGCCCGAAAAGGGTCTTACCTTTAAAGGGAATAGCTAAAAGCTTATGCTTCGATGACACATCAGCAGACCAAGGTTTGAGCCACAACGCTCTACGTGCTAAAATAGCAAATCCTGCATTTTTCACAGCTAATTTAGCAATTTGAAAAGCGGCATCAATAATAAAAGAATTAGCTAGCTTGAGAGCCTTAATTCTATCCAAAATGTCATCTAACGGAGTCTTAACCTTCAGGGACTCTTCCAGAGCTTCAAACCAAAAAGCTGCTGCAGTAGTTACTGGAACAATGCAAGCAGTAGGTTGTAAAAGAAAACCCTGATTAATAAACAATTTCTTTAGGAGAACCTATAATTTTTTATCCATAGGGTCTTTGAAAGCACAACTGTCCTCAATGGGTATAATTGTACGCTTAGCCAGAGTAGATATAGCTCCCTCCACCTTGGTTTGCCACAAGTCCCGAATGGTGTCCGATATGGGAAACATTTTCTTAAAAGTAGGAGGGGGAGAAAACGGTATAACCTGGTCTATCACATTCCTTCTTAATAATTTCTGAAATTCTTTTAGGAACCGGAAAAACATCAGTATAAGTGGGCACTTCTAGATATTTGTCCATTTTACACAATTTCTCTGGTGGTATCATAATAGGATCACAATCATCCAAAGTCGCTAAGACCTCCCGAAGTAACAGACAGAGGTGTTCAAGCTTAAATTTAAAGGACATAACGTCCGAATCTGTCTGAGGTAACACATTCCCTGAGTCTGAAATTTCTCCCTCAGACAGCAATTCCCTGACCCCCAACTCAGAACACTGTGAGGGTACATCGGAAATAGCTAATAAAGCATCAGAGGATTCAGTATTCACATTAATACTTGACTTACTGCATTTACGCTGCAACACTGGTAATTTAGATAATACCTCAGTAAGGGTACTTGACATAACTGCAGCCATCTCCTGCAGAGTAAAAGAATTACACGCACTAGAGGTACTGGGCGTCGATTGTGTGGGTGTTAAAGGTTTTGACACTTGGGGATAATTGGATGGCATATCCTGATTCTCTTCAGATTGAGAATCATCCTTAAGCACACTATCTTGACCTAAAATATGCGGCTAGATTTAGAGTTTTGTCGGTAACGACCCGCGTATCTAACGCTGGCTTTTTTCTGGCCCGCACCATAAAAATAACTCTGGTATTGAGAGTCCATATAATGTCAGCGTTAGGCTCCAAAAAAGGAGCGTAGAGCATATTTAACGCAACTGCAACTCTCGATACCAGAGTTGCTTACGGACGCGGCCAGCCTCAAAAACGTGCTCGTGCACGATTCCCCCATAGGAAACAATGGGGCTGTTTGAGCTGAAAAAAAACCTAACACCTGCAAAAAAGCCGCGTTCAGCTCCTAACGCAGCCCCATTGTTTGCTATGGGGAAACACTTCCTACGTCTGCACCTAACACCCTAACATGTACCCCGAGTCTAAACACCCCTAACCTTACACTTATTAACCCCTATTCTGCCGCCCCCGCTATCGCTGACCCCTGCATATTATTTTTAACCCCTAATCTGCCGCTCCGTAAACCGCCGCTACTTATATTATCCCTATGTACCCCTAATCTGCTGCCCCTAACACCGCCGACCCCTATATTATATTTATTAACCCCTAATCTGCCCCCCACAACGTCGCCTCCACCTGCTTACACTTATTAACCCCTAATCTTCCGACCGGACCGCACCGCTATTAAAATAAAGTTATTAACCCCTAATCTGCCTCACTAACCCTATAATAAATAGTATTAACCCCTAATCTGCCCTCCCTAACATCGCCGACACCCAACTTCAATTATTAACCCCTAATCTGCCAACTGGAGCTCACCGCTATTCTAATAAATGTATTAACCCCTAAAGCTAAGTCTAACCCTAACACTAACACCCCCCTAAATTAAATATAATTTTAATCTAACGAAATTAATTAACTCTTAAATAAATTATTCCTATTTAAAGCTAAATACTTACCTGTAAAATAAATCCTAATATAGCTACAATATAAATTATATTTATATTATAGCTATTTACACTATCAATAAATAAATTAAATACAATGCCTACAAATAACTACCATGAAATAAACTAACTAAAGTACAAAAAATAAAAAAGAACTAAGTTACAAAAAATAAAAAAATATTTACAAACATAAGAAAAATATTACAACAATTTTAAACTAATTACACCTACTCTAAGCCCCCTAATAAAATAACAAAGCCCCCCAAAATAAAAAAATGCCCTACCCTATTCTAAATGACTAAAGTTCAAAGCTCTTTTACCTTACCAGCCCTGAACAGGGCCCTTTACGGGGCATGCCCCAAGAAGTTCAGCTCTTTTGCCTGTAAAAAAAAAACAAACAATACCCCCCCCCAACATTACAACCCACCACCCACATACCCATAATCTAACCCAAACCCCCCTTAAATAAACCTAACACTAAGCCCCTGAAGATCTTCCTACCTTATCTTCACCATACCAGGTTCACCGATCGATCCAGAAGAGCTCTCCGATGTCCTGATCCAAGCCCAAGCGGGGGGCTGAAGAGGTCCATGATCCGGCTGAAGTCATCATCCAAGCGGGAGCTGAAGAGGTCCATGATCCGGATGAAGTCTTCATCCAAGCGGGAGCTGAAGAGGTCCATGATCCGGATGAAGTCTTCTATCAACGGCATCTTCAATCTTCTTTCTTCGGGAGCCATCATCTTCCATCCGACGCGGAACATCCATCCTGGCCGACGACTGAACGACGAATGTCGGTTCCTTTAAATGATGTCATCCAAGATGGCGTCCCTCGAATTCCGATTGGTTGATAGGATTCTATCAGCCAATCGGAATTAAGGTAGGAATATTCTGATTGGCTGATGGAATCAGCCAATCAGAATCAAGTTCAATCCGATTGGCTGATTCCATCAGCCAATCAGAATATTCCTACCTTAATTCCGATTGACTGATAGAATCCTATCAGCCAATCGGAATTCGAGGGACGCCATCTTGGATGACGTCATTTAAAGGAACCGTCATTCGTCGTTCAGTCGTCGGCCAGGATGGATGTTCCGCGTCGGATGGAAGATGCCGTTGATAGAAGACTTCATCCGGATCATGGACCTCTTCAGCTCCCGCTTGGATGAAGACTTCATCCGGATCATGGACCTCTTCAGCCCCCCGCTTGGGCTTGGATCAGGACATTGGAGGAGCTCTTCTGGATCGATAGGTGAACCTGGTATGGTGAAGATAAGGTAGGAAGATCTTCAGGGGCTTAGTGTTAGGTTTATTTAAGGGGGGTTTGGGTTAGATTAGGGGTATGCGGGTGGTGGGTTGTAATGTTGGGGGGGGTATTGTATGTTTTTTTTTTTACAGGCAAAAGAGCTGAACTTCTTGGGGCATGCCCCGCAAAGGGCCCTGTTCAGGGCTGGTAAGGTAAAAGAGCTTTGAACTTTAGTAATTTAGAATAGGGTAGGGCATTTTTTTATTTTGGGGGGCTTTGTTATTTTATTAGGGGGCTTAGAGTAGGTGTAATTAGTTTAAAATTGTTGTAATATTTTTCTTATGTTTGTAAATATTTTTTTATTTTTTGTAACTTAGTTCTTTTGTATTTTTTGTACTTTAGTTAGTTTATTTCATTGTAGTTATTTGTAGGTATTGTATTTAATTTATTTATTGATAGTGTAGTGTTAGGTTTAATTGTAACTTAGGTTAGGATTTATTTTACAGGTAAATTTGTAATTATTTTAACTATTTTAGCTATTAAATAGTTCTTAACTTTTTAATAGCTATTGTACCTGGTTAAAATAAATACAAAGTTACCTGTAAAATAAATATTAATCCTAAAATAGCTATAATATAATTATAATTTATATTGTAGCTATATTAGGGTTTATTTTACAGGTAAGTATTTAGCTTTAAATAGGAATAATTTATTTAATAAGAGTTAATTAATTTCGTTAGATTAAAATTACATTTAACTTAGGGGGGTGTTAGTGTTAGGGTTAGACTTAGCTTTAGGGGTTAATACATTTATTAGAATAGCGGTGAGCTCCGGTCGGCAGATTAGGGGTTAATGTTTGAAGTTAGGTGTCGGCGATGTTAGGGAGGGCAGATTAGGGGTTAATACTATTTATTATAGGGTTTGTGAGGCGGATTAGGGGTTAATAACTTTATTATAATAGCGGTGCGGTGCGGGACGGCAGATTATGGGTTAATAAGTGTAGGCAGGTGGAGGCGACGTTGTGGGGGGCAGATTAGGGGTTAATAAATATAATATAGGGGTCGGCGGTGTTAGGGGCAGCAGATTAGGGGTACATAAGGATAACGTAAGTAGCGGCGCTTTGCGGTCGGCAGATTAGGGGTTAATTATTGTAGGTAGCTGGCGCCGACGTTGTGGGGGGCAGGTTAGGGGTTAATAAATATAATATAGGGGTTGGCGGTGTTAGGGGCAGCAGATTAGGGGTACATAAGTATAACGTAGGTGGCGGTCGGCAGATTAGGGGTTAAAAAATTTAATCGAGTGGCGGCGATGTGGGGGGACCTCGGTTTAGGGGTACATAGGTAGTTTATGGGTGTTAGTGTACTTTAGAGTACAGTAGTTAAGAGCTTTATGAACCGGCGTTAGCCCAGAAAGCTCTTAACTACTAACTTTTTTCTGCGGCTGGAGTTTTGTCGTTAGAATTCTAACGCTCACTTCAGACACGACTCTAAATACAGGAGTTAGAAAGATCCCATTGAAAAGATAGGATACGCAATTTACGTAAGGGGATCTGCGGTATGGAAAAGTCGCGGCTGAAAAGTGAGCGTTAGACCCTATTTTGACTGACTCCAAATACCGGAGGTAGCCTAAAACCAGCGTTAGGAGCCTCTAACGCTGGTTTTCACGGCTACCGCCAAACTCCAAATCTAGGCCATGGTCTTTACAATGTAAGGCCGTTTCAGTACAAGAGGTACACAATGTAAGAGGGGGTTCCACAATAGCTTCTAAACACATAGAACAATGAGAATCCTCAATGTCAGACATGTTGAACAGACTAATAATAGCCACAAAAGTCGTTTAAACACTTTATTTATTGTTTTAAATAAAACTTTGAAAAACGTGTACTGTGCCTTTAAGAAAGAAAAAGTGAACCATTTTTCCAAAACTGCTTAAATAACGTTAATTTGCTTTTAAAATTCACTAAAACTAATTAGTATATCCAAAAATAATTGCACCCTATGAGAAAGGTGAAAAAATAAGGCTCTAAAGAAAAATATATCAGTTTACAAAAAAGCACCCTCTGCACCTCGCCACAGCACTGTTGTGGCGCCTACCTGCCCCCAGGGTACTTCGAAATCAATAGCCAACACTCCAAGCCAGAGACTACTGTCCAGGAGCAACCAGAGTTACTGCTTGCTGCTCCTCTGCCAGAAGGAAGTGCGCATCTGAGCGCTCGAAGACAAGCCCCGCCACTTAAGACCGAAGTTGGAGTAGGCCCAAACACAACCGCATGGGAAGCGGTTTAACAAGTGGAACACAAAACATACCCAAAACACATCCCAGCAAATCATGCTGGACAAACAAATAAAAAATAAAATGTTTAACAGTTTATCTATAAAACGTTCCTATGCCTCTCCCTTCTGGGAAACAGGACTACCGCTTACCCCATTCCCATATAAGGAAATAAATGCCAGCCAGTTCTGATACACCAAGTCTCTTCAGAAAATAAAAGGCTGCACATACCTTAATGCTGCTTGTAGCATGAAACCGGTCTCCACACTGAAGATGTCTCATGGTTACCTTCAGAAGTCTTGTGGGAACCAGCGTGGATCTTAGTTACAACTGCTAAGATCATCAACCTCAGGGCAGAAATCTTCTTTTATAACCCCCTGAGAAAAATAGTACTCACCAGTACCATTTAAAATAAAAAACTTCTTGATTGAAGAAACTAAAACTAACACCTCACTTTACCATGTCTTCCTAGTATAACACAGGCAAAGAGAATGACTGAGGGTGGAGGGGAAGGGAGGGGCTATATATACAGCTATGCTGTCGTGCTCTTTGCCACTTCCTGTTAGCAGGAGGTTAATATCCCACAAGTAAGGATGAAATCTGTGGACTCGTCATATCTTTGTAAAAGAAATTGGGTTTAGTGTATATCTGTTCAGGGATGTATACAACCTACATTAATATGTTTCCTGTCTATCTGATACCTCTCCCTTAACAAATATGTACAAATAGAAAACAACTGCAGTTTTAAACTAGCAGCCCCCTCTCCCCTTCATGTAAGCTTGACTTGTACACCTAACGCTATTGTGGCATTTTATCTGTAAATGAGAATTTTGACAGAATGGGACTTTACAAATGACTCCCTTAACTACTGGACAAGTTATAATAATGCCCTCTGTGCATCGGTTCAACACCGTCATAATACTGAAGGTCATAATGGCTTCATGACTATATCGTCCCTATAAACACAAAGTGACTGTAGAAATTTAACAGGAAATATTGCCGCCCTGGATGTAAACTCAATGCTGCAGCACTCACCATCAATTCAGGTAGCAACATTCTCACACTATGAGATCTCTGTATAGTAAGGATGTCAGCAGGTGAGACTGTGGCCCAAGCTTTGTTTCCTCTTAGAAAAGCACTGCAGACCGCACACAACCAATAATGTGTTCTGTGGCACCCTCTGGCCACTGACATCCCAAAGCCCTACTGCCTTTGTACAAACCCTATTGCCCTTGTGCAACAAGTCCTATTGCCCACGTGCACCAAGCCCTACTGCCTTTGTACAAACCCTATTGCCCTTGTGCAACAAGTCCTATTGCCCACGTGCACCAAGCCCTACTGCCTTTGTACAAACCCTATTGTCCTTGTGCAACAAGTCCTATTGCCCACGTGCACCAAGCCCTACTGCCTTTGTACAAACCCTATTGCCCTTGTGCACCAAGCCCTACTGCCTTTGTACAAACCCTATTGCCCTTGTGCACCAAGCCCTACTGCCTTTGTACAAACCCTATTGCCCTTGTGCAACAAGTCCTATTGCCCACGTGCACCAAGCCCTACTGCCTTTGCACAAACCCTATTGCCCTTGTGCAACAAGTCCTATTGCCCACGTGCACCAAGCCCTACTGCCTTTGTACAAACCCTATTGCCCTTGTGCAACAAGTCCTATTGCCCATGTGCACCAAGCCCTACTGCCTTTGTACAAACCCTATTGCCCACGTGCAACAAGTCCTATTGCCCACGTGCACCAAGCCCTACTGCCTTTGTACAAACCCTATTGCCCTTGTGCAACAAGTCCTATTGCCCACGTGCACCAAGCCCTACTGCCTTTGTACAAACCCTATTGCCCTTGTGCAACAAGTCCTATTGCCCACGTGCACCAAGCCCTACTGCCCATGTACAAACCCTACTACTCTTGTACAAATCCTACTGCCCTTGTACAAACCCTACTGCCCACATACACCAAGCCTTACTGCCCTCCTGCACCAAGCTCTACTGCCCTTGTACAAACCCTACTGCCCTTGTACAAACCCTACTGCCCTTGTGTAACAAGTCCTACTGCCCTCGTGCACCAAGCTCTACTGCCCTTGTACAAACCCTACTGCCCATGTGCAACAAGCCCTACTGCCCTTGTACAAACCCTACTGCCCTTGTGTAACAAGTCCTACTGCCCTCGTGCACCGAGCCCTACTGCCCTTGTACAAACCCTACTGCCCTTGTACAAACCCTACTGCCCTTGTGTAACCAGTCCTACTGCCCTCGTGCACCAAGCTCTACTGCCCTTGTGTAACAAGTCCTACTGCCCTCGTGCACCAAGCTCTACTGCCCTTGTACAAACCCTACTGCCCTTGTGTAACAAGTCCTACTGCCCTCGTGCACCAAGCTCTACTGCCCTTGTACAAACCCTACTGCCCTTGTGCAACAAGCCCTACTGCCCTTGTACAAACCCTACTGCCCTTGTGTAACAAGTCCTACTGCCCTTGTGTAACAAGTCCTACTGCCCTCGTGACCAAGCTCTACTGCCCTTGTACAAACCCTACTGCCCTTGTGCAACAAACCCTACTGCCCTTGTACAAACCCTACTGCCCTCGTGCCCACGTACACCAAGCCCTACTGCCCTTGTGCACCAACGCTACTGCCCTCATGCTACAAGCCCTATTGCCCACGTACACCAAGCCCTACTACCCTTGTATAAACCCTACTGCCTTCGTACAAACACTACTGCCCTTGTACAAACCCTACTTCCCCCATGCAACAAGCTTTATTGCCTACGTACAAAACCTACAGACCTCGTGCAATAAGCCCTATTGCCCACAAACACCAAACCCTAATGCCCATGTACACCAAGCCCTACTGCCTTCGTACAAACCCTACTGCCCTTGTGCACCAAACCCTACTGCCCTTGTGCACCAAGCCCTACTGCCCTTGTACAAACCCTACTTCCCCCATGCAACAAGCCCTATTACCTATAAGCCCTCATGCAACAAGCTTTATTGCCTACGTACAAAACCTACTGACCTCGTGCAACAAGCCCTATTGCCCACATACACCAAACCCTAATGCCCATGTACACCAAGCCCTACTGCCCTTGTGCACCAATCCCTACTGCCTTCGTACAAACCCTACTGCCCTTGTGCACCAAGCCCTACTGCCCTTGTACAAACCCTACTTCCCCCATGCAACAAGCCCTATTACCTATAAGCCCTCATGCAACAAGCTTTATTGCCTACGTACAAAACCTACTGACCTCGTGCAACAAGCCCTATTGCCCACATACACCAAACCCTAATGCCCATGTACACCAAGCCCTACTGCCCTTGTGCACCAATCCCTACTGCCTTCGTACAAACCCTACTGCCCTTGTGCACCAAGCCCTACTGCCCTTGTACAAACCCTACTTCCCCCATGCAACAAGCTTTATTGCCTACGTACAAAACCTACTGACCTCGTGCAACAAGCCCTATTGCCCACATACACCAAACCCTAATGCCCATGTACACCAAACCCTACTGCCCTTGTACTACAAGCCCCACTTCCATTGTACAAGCCCTACTACCCATGTACAGCAAGCCTTACTGCATGATTGGAACGTAACAAGAATTTTTATATATATCACAATTATTCCAATAAATTCTCATCACCTACAGGTGGCAGCACAGCAGCAGGAATCCGCCACCACCCAGAAGGCCGAGCGTGAGGTATCGCGCATGGTGATTGCCATGATTGGCTCCTACTGTACGTGTTATGTGCCGTATGCTGCCATGGCTATGTATATGGTGAATAATCGCAACCATGAAATGGACCTGCGACTTGTCACCATACCGGCCTTCTTCTCCAAGAGCGCCTGTGTGTACAACCCCATAATATATTGCTTCATGAACAAGCAGGTGAGGAGGCAGATATAGATACCTAATATATAGTTACTGCATTTAGTGGTAAATAATACTTACAGGTATAAAACAAACGTGATTGTAAAGGAAAATATTACAATGAACAACAGAAAACTACATGTTTTGGCAGCAAGTTACATATACAAACTGATTATTTTAGCTCTGTGCATCTTATATACTAAACTGCTGCTATTTGGTATCTAAGATGCAGGAAATTTCAATGACTATTTTCACTAATTAAAACCTAAATCTCAGGTTAACTGCAATAGGAGCTGTGATAATTTTTTTCATGAAGGATAATGGAGCAAATAACTTGCCTTTTATTGCTTCAAACAGCAAAAGTGTTCAGGGCTCACCCTGGGCACCACTAACAAGCTGATCAGACCAGGATATTCTGTCAGTCAGCTGCAGCAAGTACATAGCTTGTTATAGAGGGGGAGCTGATCACACCAGGATATTCTGTTAGTCAGCTGCAGCAAGTACAGAGCTTGTTATAGAGGGGGAGCTGATCACACCAGGATATTCTGTCAGTCAGCTGCAGCAAGTACATAGCTTGTTATAGAGGGGGAGCTGATCACACCAGGATATTCTGTCAGTCAGCTGCAGCAAGTACAGAGCTTGTTATAGAGGGGGAGCTGATCACACCAGGATATTCTGTCAGTCAGCTGCAGCAAGTACAGAGCTTGTTATAGAGGGTGAGCTAATCACTCCAGGATATTCTGTCAGTCAGCTGCAGCAAGTACAGAGCTTGTTATAGAGGGGGAGCTAATAACACCAGGATATTCTGTCAGTCAGCTGCAGAAAGTACAGAGCTTGTTATAGAGGGGGAGCTAATAACACCAGGATATTCTGTCAGTCAGCTGCAGCAAGTACATAGCTTGTTATAGAGGGAAGCTAACCACACCAGGATATTCTGTCAGTCAGCTGCAGCAAGCACAGAGCTTGTTATAGAGGGAAGCTGAACACACCAGGATATTCTGTCAGTCAGCTGCAGAAAGTACATAGCTTGTCATAGAGGGGGAGCTAACCACACCAGGATATTATGTCAGTCAGCTCCAGCAAGTACATAGCTTGTTGTAGAGGGGGAGCTAATAACACCAGGATATTATATCAGTCAGCTGCAGCAAGTACATAGCTTGTTATAGAGTGGGAGCTAATCACACCAGGATATTCTGTCAGTCAGCTGCAGCAAGTACATAGCTTGTTATAGAGGGGGAGCTAATCACACCAGGCTGTTCTGTCAGTCAGCTGCAGCAAGTACATAGCTTGCTATAGAGGGGGAGCTAACCACACCAGGATATTCTGTCAGTCAGCTGCAGAAAGTACATAGCTTTTTATAGAGGGGGAGCTAACCACACCAGGATATTATGTCAGTCAGCTGCAGCAAGTACAGAGCTTGTTATAGAGGGGGAGCTAATAAGACCAGGATATTCTGTCAGTCAAGAGCAGAGAGTGCATAGCTTGTTATAGAGGGAAGCTTACCACACCAGGATGTTCTGTCAGTCAGCTGCAGCAAATACATAGCTTGTTATAGAGGGGGAGCTAATCACACCAGGATATTCTGTCAGTCAGCTGCAGCAAGTACAGAGCTTGTTATAGAGGGGGAGCTAACCACACCAGGATATTATGTCAGTCAGCTGCAGCAAGTACATAGCTTGTTATAAAGGGGGAGCTAATCACACCAGGATATTCTGTCAGTCAGCTGCAGCAAGTACATAGCTTGTTATAGAGGGGGAGCTCATCACACCAGGATATTCTGTCAGTCAGCTGCAGCAAGTACAGAGCTTGTTAAAGAGGGAAGTTGAACACACCAAGATATTCTGTCAGTCAGCTGCAGAAAGTACATAGCTTGCCATAGAGGGGGAGCTAACCACACCAGGATATTATGTCTGTCAGCTCCAGCAAGTATATAGCTTGCTATAGAGGGGGAGCTAATAACACCAGGATATTCTGTCAGTCAACAGCAGCAAGTACATAGCTTGTTATAGAGGGGGAGCTAAGCACACCAGGATAATATGTCAGTCAGCTGCAGTAAGTACATAGCTTGCTATAGAGGGGGAGCTAACCACACCAGGATATTCTGTCAGTCAGCTGCAGAAAGTACATAGCTTGTCATAGAGGGGGAGCTAAGCACACCAGGATATTATGTCAGCTGCAGCAAGTACATAGCTTGTTATAGAGGGGGAGCTAACCACACCAGGATATTATGTCAGTCAGCTGCAGCAAGTACATAGCTTGTTATAGAGGGGGAGCTAATAACACCAGGATATTCTGTCAGTCAGCTGCATCAAGTACATATCTTGTTATAGAGGGGGAGTTAACCACACCAGGATGTTCTGTCAGTAAGCTGCAGCAAACACGTAGCTTGTTATAGAGGGGGAGCTAATCACACCAAGATATTATGCCAATCAGCTACAGCAAGTACATATCTTGTTATAGAGGGGGAGCTAATAACACCAGGATATTCTGTCAGTCAGCTGCATCAAGTACATATCTTGTTATAGAGGGGGAGTTAACCACACCAGGATGTTCTGTCAGTCAGCTGCAGCAAACACATAGCTTGTTATAGAGGGGGAGCTAATCACACCAGGATATTCTGTCAGCCAGCTGCAGCAAGTACATAGCTTGTTATAGAGGGGGAACTAATCACTCCAGGATATTATGCCAGTCAGCTGCATCAAGTACATATCTTGTTAAAGAGGGGGAGTTAATCACACCAGGATATTCTGTCTGTCAGCTGCAGCAAGTACATAGCTTGTTGTAGAGGTGGAGCCAATTACACAACAATATTATGTCAGTCAGCCGCAGCAAGTACATCGCTTGTTATAGAGGGGTAGCTAATCACACCAGGATATTATGTCAGTCAGCTGCAGCAAGTACATAGCTTGTTATAGAGGCGGAGCTAATCACTCCAGGATATTATGCCATTCAGCTGCAGCAAGTACAGAGCTTGTTATAGATGGGGAGCTAATCACACCAGGATATTCTGTCAGTCAGCTGCAGCAAATACATAGCTTGTTAGAGAGGGAGCTAATCACACCAGGATATTCTGTCAGTCAGCTGCAGCAAGTACATAGCTTGTTATAGAGGGGGAGCTAAGCACACCAGGATGTTCTGTCAGTCAGCTGCAGAAAGTACATAGCTTGTCATAGAGGGGGAGATAAGCACACCAGGATATTATGTCAGCTGCAGCAAGTACATAGCTTGTTATAGAGGGGGAGCTAACCACACCAGGATATTATGTCAGTCAGCTGCAGCAAGTACATAGCATGTTATAGAGGGGGAGCTAATAACACCAGGATATTCTGTCAGTCAGCTGCAGAAAGTACATAGCTTGTTATAGAGGGGGAACTAAGCACACCAGGATGTTTTGTCAGTCAGCTGCAGAAAGTACATAGCTTGTCATAGAGGGGGAGATAAGCACACCAGGATGTTCTGTCAGTCAGCTGCAGAAAGTACATAGCTTGTCATAGAGGGGGAGCTAAGCACACCAGGATGTTCTGTCAGTCAGCTGCAGTAAGTACATAGCTTACTATAGAGGGGGAGCTAACCACACCAGGATATTCTGTCAGTCAGCTGCAGAAAGTACATAGCTTGTCATAGAGGGAGAGGTAAGCACACCAGGATATTATGTCAGTCAGCTGCAGTAAGTACATAGCTTGCTATAGAGGGGGAGCTAACCACACCAGGATATTCTGTCAGTCAGCTGCAGAAAGTACATAGCTTGTCATAGAGGGGGAGCTAACCACACCAGGATATTCTGTCAGTCAGCTGCAGCAAGTACATAGCTTGTTATAGAGGGGGAGCTAACCACACCAGGATATTCTGTCAGTCAGCTGCAGCAAGTACATAGCTTGTTATAGAGGGGGAGCTAACCACACCAGGATGTTCTGTCAGTCAGCTGCAGCAAATACGTAGCTTGTTATAGAGGGGGAGCTAATCACACCAGGATATTATGCCAGTCAGCTACAGCAAGTACATATCTTGTTATAGAGGGGGAGCTAATCACACCAGGATATTCTGTCAGTCAGCTGCAGCAAGTACATAGCTTGTTATAGAGAGGGAGCTAATCACACCAGGATATTCTGTCAGTCAGCTGCAGCAAGTACATATCTTGTTATAGAGGGGGAGTTAACCACACCAGGATGTTCTGTCAGTCAGCTGCAGCAAACACGTAGCTTGTTATAGAGGGGGAGCTAATCACACCAGGATATTCGGTCAGCCAGCTGCAGCAAGTACATAGCTTGTTATAGAGGGGGAGCTAATCACTCCAGGATATTATGCCAGTCAGCTGCATCAAGTACATATCTTGGTAAAGAGGGGGAGTTAATCACACCAGGATATTCTGTCTGTCAGCTGCAGCAAGTACATAGCTTGTTATAGAGGTGGAGCTAATTACACCACAATATTATGTCAGTCAGCCGCAGCAAGTACATCGCTTGTTATAGAGGGGGAGCTAATCACACCAGTATATTATGTCAGTCAGCTGCAGCAAGTACATAGCCTGTTATAGAGGCGGAGCTAATCACTCCAGGATATTATGCCATTCAGCTGCAGCAAGTACAGAGCTTGTTATAGATGGGGAGCTAACCACACCAGGATATTATGTCAGTCAGCTGCAGAAAGTACATAGCTTGTTAGAGAGGGAGCTAATCACACCAGGATATTCTGTCAGTCAGCTGCAGCAAGTACATAGCTTGTTATAGAGAGGGAGCTAAGCACACCAGGATGTTCTGTCAGTCAGCTGCAGAAAGTACATAGCTTGTCAGAGGGGGAGCTAAGCACACCAGGATATTATGTCAGTCAGCTGCAGTAAGTACGTAGCTTGCTATAGAGGGGGAGCTAACCACACCAGGATATGCTGTCCGTCAGCTGCAGAAAGTACATAGCTTGTCATAGAGGGGGAGCTAAGCACACCAGGATATTATGTCAGTCAGCTGCAGTAAGTACATAGCTTGCTATAGAGGGGGAGCTAACCCCACCAGGATATTCTGTCAGTCAACTGCAGAAAGTACATAGCTTGTTATAGAGGGGGAGCTAACCACACCTGGATATTATGTCAGTCAGCTGCAGCAAATACATAGCTTGTTATAGAGAGGGAGCTAATCACACCAGGATATTCTGTCAGTCAGCTGCAGCAAGTACATAGCTTGTTATAGAGGGGGAGCTAATCACACCAGGATATTCTGTCAGTCAGCTGCAGCAAGTACAGAGCTTGTTATAGAGGGAAGCTAACCACACCAGGATATTCTGTCAGTCAGCTGCAGCAAGTACATAGCTTGTTATAGAGGGAGGCTGAACACACCAGGATATTCTGTCAGTCAGCTGCAGAAAGTACATAGCTTGTCATAGAGGGGAAGCTAACCACACCAGGATATTATGTCAGTCAGCTCCAGCACGTACATAGCTTGTTATAGAGGGGGGGCTAATAACATCAGAATATTCTGTCAGTCAACAGCAGCAAGTACAAAGCTTGTTATAGAGGGGGATCTAATCACACCAGGATATTATGTCAGTCAGCTGCAGCAAGTACATAGCTTGTCATAGAGGGGGAGCTAACCACACCAGGATATCATGTCAGTCAGCTGCTGCAAGTATATAGCTTGTTATAGAAGGGGAGCTAATAACACCCGGATATTCTGTCAGTCAACAGCAGCAAGTACATAGCGTGTTATAGAGGGAAGCTAAACACACCAGGATGATCTGTCAGTCAACAGCAGCAAGTACATAGCTTGTTATAGAGGGAAGCTAAATACCCCAGGATGTTCTGTCAGTCAGCTGCAGCAAGTACATAGCTTGTTATAGAGGGGGAGCTAACCACACCAGGATATTCTGTCAGACAGCTGCAGAAAGTACATAGCTTGTCATGGAGGGGGAGGTAACCATACCAGGATATTATGTCAGTCAGCTGCAGCAAGTACATAGCATGTTATAGAGGGGGAGCTAATCACACCAGGATATTCTGTCAGTCAGCTGCAGCAAGTACACAGCTTGTTATAGAGGGGGAGCTAATCACACCAGGATATTCTGTCAGTCAGCTGCAGCAAGTACAGAGCTTGTTATAGAGGGAAGCTAACCACACCAGGATATTCTGTCAGTCAGCTGCAGCAAGTACATAGCTTGTTATAGAGGGAGGCTGAACACACCAGGATATTCTGTCAGTCAGCTGCAGAACGTACATAGCTTGTCATAGAGGGGAAGCTATCCACACCAGGATATTATGTCAGTCAGCTCCAGCAAGTACATAGCTTGTTATAGAGGGGGGCGAATAACACCAGAATATTCTGTCAGTCAACAGCAGCAAGTACATAGCTTGTTATAGAGGGGGATCTAATCACACCAGGATATTATGTCAGTCAGTTGCAGCAAGTACATAGCTTGTTATAGAGAGAAGCTAATCAAACCAGGATGTTCTGTCAGTCAGCTGCAGCAAGTACATAGCTTTCTATAGAGAGGGAGCTAACCACAACAGGATATTCTGTCAGTCAACAGCAGCAAGTACATAGCTTGTCATAGAGGGGGAGCTAACCACACCAGGATATTATGTCAGTCTGCTTCAGCAAGTACATAGGTTGTTATAGAGGGGGAGCTAACCACACCAGGATATCATGTCAGTCAACTGCTGCAAGTATATAGCTTGTTATAGAAGGGGAGCTAATAACACCCGGATATTCTGTCAGTCAACAGCAGCAAGTACATAGCGTGTTATAGAGGGAAGCTAAACACACCAGGATGATCTGTCAGTCAACAGCAGCAAGTACATAGCTTGTTATAGAGGGAAGCTTAACACACCAGGATGTTCTGTCAGTCAGCTGCAGCAAGTACATAGCTTGTTATAGAGCGGGAGCTAACCACACCAGGATATTCTGTCAGTCAGCTGCAGAAAGTACATAGCTTGTCATAGAGGGGAGCTAACCATACCAGGATATTATGTCAGTCAACAGCAGCAAGTACATAGCGTGTTATAGAGGGAAGCTAACCACACCAGGATATTATGTCAGTAGGCTGCAGCAAATACATAGCTTGTTATAGAGGGGGAGCTAATCACACCAGGATATTCTGTCAGTCATCTGCAGCAAGTGCATATCTTGTTAAAGATGGGGAGCAAATCACACCTGGATATTCTGTCTGTCAGCTGCAGAAAGTACATAGCTTGTTATAGAGGGGGAGCTAATCACAATAGGATATTCCATCAGTCAGCTGCAGCAAGAACATAGCTTGTTATAGAAGGGGAGCTAATCCCACTAGGATATGCTGTCAGTCAGCTGCAGCAAGTACATAGCTTGTTATAGAGGGGGAGCTAATCACTCCAGGATATTATGCCAGTCAGCTGCAGCAAGTACATATCTTGTTAAAGACGGGGAGCAAATCACACCTGGATATTCTGTCTGTCAGCTGCAGCAAGTACATAGCTTGTTATAGAGGGGGAGCTAATCACACCACAATATTATGTCAGTCAGCTGCAGCAAGAACATAGCTTGTTAAAGAGGGGGAGCTAATCACTCCAGGATATTCTGTCAGTCAGCTGCAGCAAGTACAAAGCTTGTTATAGAGGGGTAGCTAATCACACCAGAATATTCTGTCAGTCAGCTGCAGCAAGTACATAGCTTGTTATAGAGGGGGAGCTAATCACAATAGGATATTCCATCAGTCAGCTGCAGCAAGAACATAGCTTGTTATAGAGGGGGTGCTAATCACTCCAGGATATTATGCCAGTCATCTGCAGCAAGTACATATCTTGTTAAAGACGGGGAGCAAATCACACCTGGATATTCTGTCAGTCAGCTGCAGCAAGTACAAAGCTTGTTATACAGGGGGAGCTAATCACACCAGAATATTCTGTCAGTCAGCTGCAGCAAGTACATAGCTTGTTATAGAGGGGGAGCTAATCACAATAGGATATTCCGTCAGTCAGCTGCAGCAAGAACATAGCTTGTTATAGAAGGGGAGCTAATCACACCAGGATATTATGTCAGTCAGCTGCAGCAAGTACATAGCTTGTTAAAGAGGGGAGAGCTAATCACTCCTGGATATTATGCCAGTCAGCTGCAGCAAGTACATATCTTGTTATAGAGGGGGAGCTAATCACACCAGGATATTCTGTCTGTCAGCTGCAGCAAGTACATAGCTTGTTATAGAGGGGGAGATAATCACACCACGATATTCTGTCAGTCAGCCACAGCAAGTACATAGCTTGTTATAGAGGGGGAGCTAATCACACCAGGATATTATGTCAGTCAGCCTCAGCAAGTACATAGCTTGTTATAGAGAGGGAGCTAATCACACCAGGATATTCTGTCAGTCAGCTGCAGCAAATACATAGCTTGTTAGAGAGGGAGCTAATCACACCAGGATATTCTGTCAGTCAGCTGCAGCAAGTACATAGCTTGTTATAGAGGGGGAGCTAAGCACACCAGGATGTTCTGTCAGTCAGCTACAGCAACTACATAGCTTGTTATAGAGGGGGAGCTAACCACACCAGGATATTATGTCAGTCAGCTGCAGCAAATACATAGCTTGTTAGAGAGGGAGCTAATCACACCAGGATATTCTGTCAGTCAGCTGCAGCAAGTACATAGCTTGTTATAGAGGGGGAGCTAAGCACACCAGGATGTTCTGTCAGTCAGCTGCAGAAAGTACATAGCTTGTCATAGAGGGGGAGCTAATCACACCAGGATATTATGTCAGTCAGCTGCAGCAGGTACATAGCTTGTTATAGAGGGGGATCTAACCACACCAGGATATTATGTCAGTCAGCTACAGCAAGTACATAGCTTGTTATAGAGGGGGAGCTAATAACACCAGGATATTCTGTCAGTCAGCTGCAGCAAGTACATAGCTTGTTATAGAGGGGGAGCTAACCACACCAGGATGTTCTGTCAGTCAGCTGCAGCAAATACATAGCTTGTTATAGAGGGGGAGCTAATCACACCAGGATATTAAGCCAGTCAGCTACAGCAAGTACATATCTTGTTATAGAGGGGGAGCTAATCACACCAGGATATTCTGTCAGTCAGCTGCAGCAAGTACATTTCTTGTTATAGAGGGGGGGTTAACCCCACCAGGATGTTCTGTCAGTCAGCTGCAGCAAACACGTAGCTTGTTAAAGAGGGGGAGTTAATCACACCAGGATATTCTGTCTGTCAGCTGCAGCAAGTACATAGCTTGTTATAGAGGTGGAGCTAATTACACCACGATATTATGTCAGTCAGCCGCAGCAAGTACATAGCTTGTTATAGAGGGGGAGCTAAGCACACCAGGATGTTCTGTCAGTCAGCTGCAGAAAGTACATAGGTTGTTATAGAGGGGGAGCTAAACACACCAGGATGATCTGTCAGTCAACAGCAGCAAGTACATAGCTTGTTATAGAGGGAAGCTAAACACACCAGGATGTTCTGTCAGTCAGCTGCAGCAAGTACCTAGCTTGTTATAGAGCGGGAGCTAACCACACCAGGATATTCTGTCAGTCAGCTGCAGAAAGTACATAGCTTGTCATAGAGGGGGAGCTAACCATACCAGGATATTATGTCAGTCAGCTGCAGCAAGTACATAGCTTGTTATAGAGGGGGAGCTAACCACACCAGGATATTATGTCAATCAGCTGCAGCAAGTACATAGCTTGTTATAGACGGGGAGTTAATAACACCAGTATAGTCTGTCAGTCAACAGCAGCAAGTACATAGCTTGTCATAGAGGGGGAGCTAACCATACCAGGATATTATGTCAGTCAGCTCCAGCAAGTACATAGCTTGTTATAGAGGGGGAGCTAACCACACCAGGATATTATGTCAATCAGCTGCAGCAAGTACATAGCTTGTTATAGACGGGGAGTTAATAACACCAGTATAGTCTGTCAGTCAACAGCAGCAAGTACATAGCTTGTTATAGAGGGAAGCTAACCACACCAGGATATTATGTAAGTCAGCTGCAGCAAGTACATAGCTTGTTATAGAGGCGGAGCTAATCACTCCAGGATATTATGCCATTCAGCTGCAAGTACAGAGCTTGTTATAGATGGGGAGCTAATCACACCAGGATATTCTGTCAGTCAGCTACAGCAAGTACATAGCTTGTTATAGAGGGGGAGCTAACCACACCAGGATATTATGTCAGTCAGCTGCAGCAAATACATAGCTTGTTAGAGAGGGAGCTAATCACACCAGGATATTCTGTTAGTCAGCTGCAGCAAGTACATAGCTTGTTATAGAGGGGGAGCTAAGCACACCAGGATGTTCTGTCAGTCAGCTGCAGAAAGTACATAGCTTGTCAAAGAGGGGGAGCTAAGCACACCAGGATATTATGTCAGTCAGCTGCAGCAGGTACATAGCTTGTTATAGAGGGGGATCTAACCACACCAGGATATTATGTCAGTCAGCTACAGCAAGTACATAGCTTGTTATAGAGGGGGAGCTAATAACACCAGGATATTCTGTCAGTCAGCTGCAGCAAGTACATAGCTTGTTATAGAGGGGGAGCTAACCACACCAGGATGTTCTGTCAGTCAGCTGCAGCAAATACATAGCTTGTTATAGAGGGGGAGCTAATCACACCAGGATATTAAGCCAGTCAGCTACAGCAAGTACATATCTTGTTATAGAGGGGGAGCTAATCACACCAGGATATTCTGTCAGTCAGCTGCAGCAAGTACATTTCTTGTTATAGAGGGGGGGTTAACCCCACCAGGATGTTCTGTCAGTCAGCTGCAGCAAACACGTAGCTTGTTAAAGAGGGGGAGTTAATCACACCAGGATATTCTGTCTGTCAGCTGCAGCAAGTACATAGCTTGTTATAGAGGTGGAGCTAATTACACCACGATATTATGTCAGTCAGCCGCAGCAAGTACATAGCTTGTTATAGAGGGGGAGCTAAGCACACCAGGATGTTCTGTCAGTCAGCTGCAGAAAGTACATAGGTTGTTATAGAGGGGGAGCTAAACACACCAGGATGATCTGTCAGTCAACAGCAGCAAGTACATAGCGTGTTATAGAGGGAAGCTAAACACACAAGGATGATCTGTCAGTCAACAGCAGCAAGTACATAGCTTGTTATAGAGGGAAGCTAAACACACCAGGATGTTCTGTCAGTCAGCTGCAGCAAGTACATAGCTTGTTATAGAGCGGGAGCTAACCACACCAGGATATTCTGTCAGTCAGCTGCAGAAAGTACATAGCTTGTCATAGAGGGGGAGCTAACCATACCAGGATATTATGTCAGTCAGCTGCAGCAAGTACATAGCTTGTTATAGAGGGGGAGCTAACCACACCAGGATATTATGTCAATCAGCTGCAGCAAGTACATAGCTTGTTATAGACGGGGAGTTAATAACACCAGTATAGTCTGTCAGTCAACAGCAGCAAGTACATAGCTTGTTATAGAGGGAAGCTAACCACACCAGGATATTATGTCAGTCAGCTGCAGCAAGTACATAGCTTGTTATAGAGGGGGAGCTAATCACTCCAGGATATTCTGTCAGTCAGCTGCAGCAAGTACAAAGCTTGTTATAGAGGGGGAGCTAATCACACCAGAATATTCTGTCACTCAGCTGCAGCAAGTACATAGCTTGTTATAGAGGGGGAGCTAATCACAATAGGATATTCCATCAGTCAGCTGCAGCAAGAACATAGCTTGTTATAGAAGGGGAGCTAATCACACCAGGATATTATGTCAGTCAGCTGCAGCAAGAACATAGCTGGTTATAGAGGGGGAGCTAATCACACCAGCATATTCTGTCAGTCAGCTGCAGCAAGTACACAGCTTGTTAAAGAGGGGGAGCTAATCACTCCAGGATATTATGCCAGTCATCTGCAGCAAGTACATATCTTGTTAAAGACGGGGAGCAAATCACACCTGGATATTCTGTCTGTAAGCTGCAGCAAGTACATAGCTTGTTATAGAGGGGGATCTAATCACACCACAATATTATGTCAGTCAGCTGCAGCAAGAACATAGCTTGTTATAGAGGGGGAGCTAATCACTCCAGGATATTCTGTCAGTCAGCTGCAGCAAGTACAAAGCTTGTTATAGAGGGGGAGCTAATCACACCAGAAAATTCTGTCAGTCAGCTGCAGCAAGTACATAGCTTGTTATAGAGGGGGAGCTAATCACAATAGGATATTCCGTCAGTCAGCTGCAGCAAGAACATAGCTTGTTATAGAGGGAGCTAATCACACCAGGATATTCTGTCAGTCAGCTGCAGCAAGTACATAGCTTGTTATAGAGGGGGAGCTAACCACACCAGGATGTTATGTCAGTCAGCTGCAGTAAGTACATAGCTTGTTATATGGGGAGCTAATCACTCCAGGATATTCTGTCAATCATCTGCAGCAAGCACATAGCATGTTATAGAGGGGGAGCTAATCACACCAGGAAATTCTGTCTGTCAGCTGCAGCAAGTACATAGCTTGTTATAGAGTGAGAGCTAATCACCAGGATATTCTGTCAGTCAGCTGCAGCAAGTACATAGCTTGTTATATGGGGAGCTAATCACTCCAGGATATTCTGTCAATCATCTGCAGCAAGTACATAGCTTGTTATAGAGGGGGAGCTAATCACATAAGGATATTCTGTCAGTCAGCTGCAGCAAGTACATAGCTTGTTATAGAGTGAGAGCTAATCACCAGGATATTCTGTCAGTCAGCTGCAGCAAGTACATAGCTTGTTATAGAGGGGGAGCTAATCACACAAGGATATTCTGTCAGTCAGCTGCAGCAAGTACATAGCTTGTTATAGAGGGGGAGCTAATCACCAGGATATTCTGTCAGTCAGCCGCAGCAAGTACATAGCTTGTTATAGAGGGGGAGCTTATCACAATAGGCTATTCCATCAGTCAGCTGCAGCAAGTAAATAGCTTATTATAGAAGGGGAGCTAATCACTCCAGGGTAGATGTCAGAAGATCTGTCAGTCAGCTGCAGCAAATACATAGCTTGTTATAGAGGGGGAGCTAATGACACCAGGATATTCTGTCAGTCAGCTGCAACAAGTACATAGCTTGTTATAGAGGGGGAGCTAATCACACCAGGATATTCTGTCAGTCAGCTGCAGCAAGTACATAGCTTGTTTTAGAGGGGGAGCTAATCACTATAGAATATTCTGTCAGTCAGCTGCAGCAAGTACATATCTTGTTATAGAGTGGGAGCTAATCACACCAGGATATTCTGTCAGTCAGCGCAGCAAGTACATAGCTTGTTATAGAGGGGGAGCTAATCACCAGGATATTCTGTCAGTCAGCTGCAGCAAGTACATAGCTTGTTTTAGAGAGACAAATCACACCAGGATATTCTGTCTGTTAGCAGCAGCAAGTACATAACTTGTTATAGAGGGGGAGCTAATCACACCACGATATTCTGTCAGTCAGCCACAGCAAGTACATGGCTTGTTATAGAGGGGGAGCTAATCACACCAGAATATTCTGTCAGTCAGCTGCAGCAAGAACATAGCTTGTTATAGAGGGGGAGCTTATCACAATAGGCTATTCCATCAGTCGCTATTCCATCAGCTAATCACTATAGAATATTCTGTCAGTCAGCTGCAGCAAGTACATATATTGTTATAGAGTGGGAGCTAATCACACCAGGGTATTCTGTCAGTCAGCGCAGCAAGTACATAGCTTTTTATAGAGGGGACACTAATCACACCAGGATATTCTGTTAGTCAGCTGCAACAAGTACATAGCTTGTTATAGAGGGGGAGCTAATCACATCAGGATATTCTGTCAGCTGCAGCAAGTAATTAGCTTGTTATAGAGGGGGAGCTAATCACACAAGGATATTCCATCAATCAGCTGCAGCAAGTACATAGCTTGTTATAGAAGGGGAGCTAATCACTCCAGGGTATTCTGTCAGTCAGCTGCAGCAAGTACATAGCATGTTATAGAGGAAAGCTAATCACACCAGGATGTTATGTCAGTCAGCTGCAGTAAGTACATAGCTTGTTATATGGGGAGCTAATCACTCCAGGATATTCTGTCAGTCAGCTGCAGCAAGTACATAGCTTGTTATAGAGGGGGAGCTAATCACAACAGAATATTCTGTCAGTCAGCTGCAGCAAGTGCATAGCTTGTTATAGAGGGGGAGCTTATCACAATAGGCTATTCCATCAGTCAGCTGCAGCAAGTAAATAGCTTATTATAGAAGGGGAGCTAATCACTCCAGGGTATTCTGTCAGTCAGCTGCAGCAAGCACATAGCATGTTATAGAGGAAAGCTGATCACACCAGGAAGATCTGTCAGTCAGCTGCAGCAAATACATAGCTTGTTATAGAGGGGGAGCTAATGACACCAGGATATTCTGTCAGTCAGCTGCAACAAGTACATAGCTTGTTATAGAGGGGGAGCTAATCACTATAGAATATTCTGTCAGTCAGCTGCAGCAAGTACATAGCTTGTTATAGAGGGGACACTAATCACACCAGGATATTCTGTTAGTCAGCTGCAGCAAGTACATAGCTTGTTATAGAGGGGGAGCTAATCACATCAGGATATTCTGTCAGCTGCAGCAAGTACTTAGCCTGTTATAGAGGGGGAGCTAATCACACCAGGATATTCCATCAGTCAGCTGCAGCAAGTACATAGCTAGTTATAGAAGGGGAGCTAATCACTCCAGGGTATTCTGTCAGTCAGCTGCAGCAAGTACATAGCTTGTTATAGAGGGGAGCTAATCACACCAGGATATTCTGTCAGACAGTTTCATAGATCCTTGGTCCTCTGAGTTTATTAAAGATCGCAGGATTTGAAACAAATGGTTAAACTAAGGAAGTGTAAGCAGATATTTAGTGACATTCTATCTAGACTTATTTTCCTTTTGATTTATGAAGGGCTAGTGTAGGACTAGGACTCTGTTATTACTCTCACTACCTTTCTGTTATCCACCAGTTCCGAGGGTGCATCCTGGAGACTGTGTGTGGCAGACCTATTACAGATGACTCAGAAACATCCACCAGCCAGCGGACAGAGGTGTCAACAACGTCCCCCAGTCAAGTTAGCCCGTCAAGCTAAAGTCTTTATTAATCTGGAGGTAATGAACTGGCAGCTTGTGAGGAGACACAAAACTCATCCTCTCCTGTAAAGCTGGGCTGCAGATGCTTGTTTCTCTAACCATACAAGCATGAAGTTAAATAAAATGCACCCAGGTGTGTGATGGGTAATACTGCCAGAGGTGTCATTTTATCATAAAGGACTAAAGAAAACTGTTGGTCTATTTGATACTTAACAATAGTATAAAATGCTTTCCATCAGCGTTCCCATCCCTTTCCTTTCTCAGGCTTCCTACATTCTCTAATTTTTACCTCCTTTATTATTTGTTTTCATGTATCTTAAGCCCTGTTGCGTCTTGTATCTGTGCGGATAAAGTCAATAAAACTATTTACAAAACCTTAAAGCTTAGTGATCACAGTCATTTCTATGTATTTCACTCTGGTCATTTTTATCAAGCAATACCAAGAAGATTGGTAGTTGGAGAGAGGAGTCTTTCCTATACCCAAGTGAGTGTGAGAGGGCAGGGCTACATGATGTCATAGACCAAGGACTGGCACTATGATATAATAATTATTGAAGAATGTGCTCATATGGGAGTGAGCATGTGTACTTTGTACAGAATGGCCAGCAGCCGTTATTTTCTTCACCGTAGACAGATCGGAAGGACAGAACTACTTAAAGGGACTCACGTGTGCTAAATGAAAATGCAGTAATAAGTTAGAGCCATTTATAATTGTGCTACTGATTGCATGTAACTGTATTTAATCCCTACAAAGGCAATAGTTAAACCCAGCCCCACAAGTGGGAACTTGCTGTGCACATCTGGCGAGTCTTGTGCAACCCCTAGTAGTGCATGAATGGTCTAGCGCTATATGTCAGCAATATTCTGATACGTTAGAGCATTTTCTTTATGGCCTTTAGATATACAGGAAGCACGTAATATGGATGTGGTGAAGGCGTTTAATCACCTGGGCAGCAGCTTGTTTTCATTTCAGTTCACATAAAATTTAAATTCGAATGAGGATGTTTAAAGGGACGTAAACGCAATTTTCTTTCTTTCATGATTTAGATAGAACATATACATTTAAACAAGTTCCCAATTTACTTCTATATAAGATTTTCTTTGTTCTCTGTGTATCATTTGATGAAAAGCACACACAGGTCGGCTCAAGAACAGCAATGCACTCCTAATGAATGGTGGCTGCACAAATATGCCTCTTGTCATTGGCTCAGCTGAGGTGATATCTGAATCACAAAAAGAAAACTGTTGGGTTTCATATCCCTTTAACAAAGATACTTAACTTGTTCACTAAATTTTCTTTTCCAACACTCAACACTGTCAGAAATATTTGTTTGCATTACAGCTGGTTTGACTTTAGCTGGGAGCCCATGTGGCCCTTATGAAAGAGATTGAACTGGATAAGGTTGGTCCTAAGAACCCTCTTCTTTAAAAGGAAAGTGCACTGTAAAATGCTTTGCCCTTAATGTGTTTCCAATGACTTGAAATGGGTTGAGCTTGTAGGGCAGTTTTTGTACATACTTCTTTATGTTACATTAGTCTATATACCCATAGTTCATTTTCAATTGATTTTGTTACTGGCCCCTTCTAGCCTCCACTGGGAGTATAATTTCTTCTACAGGCTATGTTTAAATTGCTTTTCTATAGCCTCTACTTAAAGGGATAGGAAAGACAAAATTAAACCTACATGATTCAGATACAGCTGGTCATTTTAAGACACTTTCAAATGTGCTTCGTTCTCTTACGCCTAGATTTAGAGTTTTGTCGGTAACGACCCGTGTAGCTAACGCTGGCTTTTTTTTCCCTGCACCTTTTAAATACCGCTGGTATTTAGAGTTCACAGAATGGCTGCATTAGGCTCCAAAAAGGGAGCGTAGAGCATAATTTACCACCACTGCAACTCTCAATACCAGCGGTGCTTACGGACGCGGCCAGCTTCAAAAACGTGCTCGTGCACGATTCCCCCATAGAAAACAATGGGGCATTTTGAGCTGAAAAAAAACTAACACCTGTAAAAAAGCAGCGTTCAGCTCCTAACGCAGCCCCATTGTTTCCTAAATCTGCACCTAACATCCTAACATGTACCCCGAGTCTAAACACCCCTAACCTTACACTTATTAACCCCTAATCTGCCGCCCCCGCTATCGATGACCCCTGCATATTATTATTAACCCCTAATCTGTCGCTCCGTACACCGCCGCCACCTACGTTATCCCTATGTACCCCTAATCTGCTGCCCCTAACACCGCCGACCCCTATATTATATTTATTAACCCCTAATCTGCCACCCCCAACGTAGCCTCCACCTACCTACAATTATTAACCCCTAATCTGCCGACCGGACCTCACCGCTATTATAATAAATGTATTAACCCCTAATCCGCCTCACTCCCGCCTCAATAACCCTATAATAAATAGTATTAACCCCTAATCTGCCGACCGGACCTCACCGCTACTCTAATAAATGTATTAACCCCTAAAGCCAAGTCTAACCCTAACACTAACACCCCCCTAAGTTAAATATAATTTAAATCTAACGAAATAAATTAACTCTTATTAAATAAATTATTCTTTTTTAAAGCTAAACACTTACCTGTAAAATAAACCCTAATATAGCTACAATATAAATTATAATTATATTGTAGCTATTTTAGGATTAATATTTATTTTACAGGCAACTTTGTAATTATTTTAACCAGGTACAATAGCTATTAAATAGTTAATAACTATTTAATGGCTACCTAGTTAAAATAATTACAAAATTACCTGTAAAATAAATCCTAACCTAAGTTACAATTAAACCTAACACTACACTATCAATAAATTAATTAAATACAATACCTACAAATAAATACAAATAAATAAACTAAAGTACAAAAAATAAAAAATAACTAAGTTACAAAAAAATAAAAAAATATTTACAAACATTAGAAAAATATTACAACATTTTTAAACTAATTACACCTACTCTAAGCCCCCTAATAAAATAACAAAGCCCCCCAAAATAAAAAAATGCCCTACCCTTTTCTAAAATTAAAATAGAAAAGCTCTTTTACCTTACCAGCCCTTAAAAGGGCCCTTTGCGGGGCATGCCCCAAAGAATTCAGCTCTTTTGCCTGTAAAAAAAAAAAACATACAATACCCCCCCCCAACATTACAACCCACCACCCACATACCCCTAATCTAACCCAAACCCCCCTTAAATAAACCTAACACTAAGCCCCTGAAGATCTCCCTACCTTGTCTTCACCACACCGGGTCCCGATCGGTCCAGAAGAGCCTCCGAAGTCTTCATCCAAGCCCAAGCGGGGGCTGAAGAGTGACGTCCATCCTCCGGCTGAAGTCTTGATCCAAGCGGCGGCTAAAGAATTCTATCTTCGGGCAGAAGTCTTCATCCTATCAGGGCAGAAGAGTCGATCCGGACCGGCAAACATCTTCATCCAAGCCGCATCTTCTATGTTGTTCCATCCGATGACGAGCGGCTCCATCTTGAAGACCTCCGGCGCGGATCCATCCTCTTCTTCCGACGACTAGACGACGAATGAAGGTTCCTTTAAGGGACGTCATCCAAGATAGCGTCCCTCGAATTCCAATTGGCTGATAGGATTCTATCAGCCAATCGGAATTAAGGTAGGAAAATTCTGATTGGCTGATGGAATCAGCCAATCAGATTCAAGTTCAATCCGATTGGCTGATCCGATCAGCCAATCAGATTGAGCTCGCATTCTATTGGCTGTTCCGATTGGATCAGCCAATCCGATTGAACTTGAATCTGATTGGCTGATTCCATCAGCCAATCAGAATTTTCCTACCTTAATTCCGATTGGCTGATAGAATCCTATCAGCCAATTGGAATTCGAGGGACGCTATCTTGGATGACGTCCCTTAAAGGAACCTTCATTCGTCGTCTAGTCGTCGGAAGAAGAGGATGGATCCGCGCCGGAGGTCTTCAAGATGGAGCCGCTCGTCATCGGATGGAACAACATAGAAGATGCGGCTTGGATGAAGATGTTTGCCGGTCCGGATCGACTCTTCTGCCCTGATAGGATGAAGACTTCTGCCCGAAGATAGAATTCTTTAGCCGCCGCTTGGATCAAGACTTCAGCCGGAGGATGGACGTCACTCTTCAGCCCCCGCTTGGGCTTGGATGAAGACTTCGGAGGCTCTTCTGGACCGATCGGGACCCGGTGTGGTGAAGACAAGGTAGGGAGATCTTCAGGGGCTTAGTGTTAGGTTTATTTAAGGGGGGTTTGGGTTAGATTAGGGGTATGTGGGTGGTGGGTTGTAATGTTGGGGGGGGGTATTGTATGTTTTTTTTTTTACAGGCAAAAGATCTGAATTCTTTGGGGCATGCCCCGCAAAGGGCCCTTTTAAGGGCTGGTAAGGTAAAAGAGCTTTTCTATTTTAATTTTAGAAAAGGGTAGGGCATTTTTTTATTTTGGGGGGATTTGTTATTTTATTAGGGGGCTTAGAGTAGGTGTAATTAGTTTAAACATGTTGTAATATTTTTCTAATGTTTGTAAATATTTTTTTTTATTTTTTGTAACTTAGTTCTTTTTTATTTTTTGTACTTTAGTTTATTTATTTGTATTTATTTGTAGGTATTGTATTTAATTAATTTATTGATAGTGTAGTGTTAGGTTTAATTGTAGATAATTGTAGGTATTTTATTTAATTAATTTATTGATAGTGTAGTGTTAGGTTTAATTGTAACTTAGGTTAGGATTTATTTTACAGGTAATTTTGTAATTATTTTAACTAGGTAGCTATTAAATAGTTATTAACTATTTAATAGCTATTGTACCTGGTTAAAATAATTACAAAGTTGCCTGTAAAATAATTATTAATCCTAAAATAGCTACAATATAATTATAATTTATATTGTAGCTATATTAGGGTTTATTTTACAGGTAAGTATTTAGCTTTAAATAGGAATAATTTATTTAATAAGAGTTAATTTATTTTGTTAGATTTAAATTATATTTAACTTAGGGGGGTGTTAGTGTTAGGGTTAGAATTAGCTTTAGGGGTTAAAAAATGTATTAGAGTAGCGGTGAGGTCCGGTCGGCAGATTAGGGGTTAATACTTGAAGTTAGGTGTCGGCGATGTTAGGGAGGGCAGATTAGGGGTTAATACTATTTATTATAGTGGCGGTGAAGTCCGGTCGGAAGATTAGGGGTTAATAATTGTAGGTAGGTGGAGGCGACGTTGGGGGCGGCAGATTAGGGGTTAATAAATATAATTTAGGGGTCGGCAGTGTTAGGGGCAGCAGATTAGGGGTACATAGGGATAACGTAGCTGGCGGCGGTGTGCTGTCGGCAGATTAGGGGTTAAAAAATTTTAATAGAGTGGCGGCGATGTGGGGGGCCTCGGTTTAGGGGTACATAACATAGGTAGTTTATGGGTGTTAGTGTACGTTAGAGCACAGTAGTTAAGAGCTTTATGAACCGGCGTTAGCCCAAAAAGCTCTTAACTACTGACTTTTTTCTGCGGCTGGAGTTTTGTCGTTAGATTTCTAACGCTCACTTCAGCCAAGACTCTAAATACCGGCGTTAGAAAGATCCCATTGAAAAGATAGGATACGCAAATGGCGTAGGGGGATCTGCGGTATTGAAAAGTCGCGGCTGCAAAGTGAGCGTTAGACCCTTTCCTGACTGACTCTAAATACCAGCGGTAGCCCAAAACCAGCGTTAGGAGCCTCTAACGCTGGTTTTGACGGCTAACGCCAAACTCTAAATCTAGTCGTTAGTATCCCTTGTTAAAAAAAATAATATGCACAAATCATACACTAGTGGGAGCTGCTGCTGATTGGTGCCTGCACACATTTGTCTCTTGTGATTGGCTAAATAGGTATTTTCAGCTTCCTGTCAGTAGTGCAATGCTGTCCCTTCAGCAATGGATAACAAGAGAATGAAGAACATTTGATAATAGAATTAAATTGGAAAGGTGTTTAAAATGGTATGTTCTATCTGAATCATAAAAGAACATTTGGGGGTTTACTATCCCTTTAAACATAGAAACTTTCAGTATAGGTAGAGACATCACAGGCAAAATCAGCTATTCGAACTCCAAAAATAAAGTTAAAGGAGCTATTTGTAAGCTCCAGCAGGTAAAATGGATCAATGGGAACAAAATAAAGGGGAGAAAAATTTAGGGTAAACTGTCCCTTTAATTCACATGTGATGTCCCTTTAACATGATTTTCCTTTAATGCAGCATAGCAGTAGTACAGGGAGTGCACAGCACAATAGCAGTGTATAATAGTGTGGGTCTTGTATTCAGAACTATTAAATGTTTTCTGCATGTGCTGTGTGACAATCTGCACCTGAAGTTTAACCAGGCGAGAGAGGAGGGAACAGCTGTAGACAGAGCCACCTGTGAGTGACAGATGCAGACAGAGCCACCTGTGAGTGACAGCTGCAGACAGAGCCTCCTGTGAGTGACAGGTGCAGTGTGACAAAGGCAATTTAACAGGAAACTCATATTTTCTTACAAACCGCAAAATAAAAATATAAATTATGCTTACCTGATAATTTCATTTCCATCTGTGGGAGGAGAGTCCACGGCTTCATTCATTACTTGTGAGAAATAAGAACCTGGCCACTAGGAGGAGGCAAAGATACCCCAGCCAAAGGCTTAAATACCTCCCCCACTCCCCTCATCCTCCAGTCAATCTGCCGAGGGAACAAGGAACAGTAGGATAAATATCAGTGTATAAATGGTGCCAAAAGAACAAAAATAAATTTAGGTCCGCCCACCGGAGAAACGGGCAGGAGCCGTGGACTCTCCTCCCACAGATGGAAATTAAATGATCAGGTAAGCATAATTTATCTTTCAATCTTAATGGGAGGAGAGTCCACGGCTTCATTCATTACTTGAGGGAAACAAATACTCAAGCTCTAGAGTACACTGAATGAAAAAAAACGGGAGGGCAAAAGTAGGCAGACCCTAAACTGAGGACACCATAGCCTGCAAAATCTTTCTCCCAAAAGCCGCTTCCTCCAAAGCAAAGACAACAAATCTGTAAAATTTTGCAAAAGTATGTAAGGAGGACCAAGTAGCTGCCTTACAAATCTGCACCATAGAGGCCTCATTCTTAAAGGCCCATGAAGAAGCCACAGCCCTAGTTGAGTGAGCCGTGATTCTCTGAGGAGGCTAATGTCCCGCTGTCTCATAGGCCAAGCGAATAATGCTCCTCAACCAAAAAGATAGGAAGTGGAAGAGGCCCTCTGCCCCTTGCGCTTCCCTGAATACACCACAAATAAAGTCAAAGTTTGAATTCCTTCGTGGCCTAAAGATAGAATTTCAAGGCTTGAACCACATCCAAGTTATAAAGTAACCTTTCCTTTGAAGAAGAAGGGTTAGGACACAAGGAAGTAACTACTATCTCCTGATTGATGTTACAAATCGATACAACCTTGGGAAGGAATCCCAACCTAGTGCAAAGAAAAGCCTTATCGGCGTGGAAAACCAGATAAGGAGGCTCACATTGCAAGGCCGCCAACTCAGAGACTCTGCGTGCCGATGCAATAGCCAATAGGAATAGAACCTTCCAGGAAAGAATTTTAATGTCAAGTGAATGCATAGGCTCAAACGGAGCCCTTTGCAAAATCTTAAGTACTAAATTTAAGCTCCAAGGGGGAGCAGAATTTCTAAAGACAGGCCTGATCCTAGAGCCTGAACAAAAGACTGAATATCAAGAAGCTCCGCAACCTTCTTGTGAAACAGTACAGATAAAGCCGCAATCTGTCCCTTTAAGGAGCTGGCAGCAAGTTCCTTCTCAAACCCATCTTGGAGGAAGGACAGGATCCTGGATGCCCTAACCTTATAACCAGGCATATCCACGTTCCTCACACCAGGACAAGTAGGTCCTCCACACCTTATGATAGTGACCGGTTTCCTAGCCTGAATGAGAGTATCAATCACTCTCTCGAAAAAACCTCCCTTGGCTAGGACTAAGCGTTCAATCTCCATGCAGTCAGTTTCAGAGAATCAAGATTTTGATGTAGAAAAGGACCCTGAACCAGCAGATCTCTGCGACAAGGTAACCTCCATGGAGGAGACGATGACATCCCCACCAGATCCGCAAACCACATCCTCCACGACCACGACGGAGCAATTAGAATAGCCAAAGCTTTCTCCTGCTTGATGCAGGCCACTACTTGAGGTAGAAGTGGTAACGGTGGAAATATGTAGACTAGGTTGAACTCCCAAGGCACCGCTAAGGCATCTATCAGCTCTGCCTGGGGTTCCCTGGACCGCGACCCGTATCTGGGTAGCTTGAAGTTGAGTCTGTACACCATGAGATCTATCTCCAGCGTCCCCCATCAGATGCAGATCTCCACAAACACCTCAGGATGGAGAGACCATTCCCCCGGATGAAACGATTGTCTGCTGAGAAAATCCGCTGATAGCAAACAGTTGTGGGTCTCCGCCCACTCCAGAATCCAAGATACTTCCCTCTTGGCTTCTCATTCCCCCCTGATGGTTGATGTAAGCCACCGAGATAATGTTATCCGACTGGAATCTGATGAATCAGGATGACCCCAGAATAAAGTTCCAGAATATTGATCAGGAGAAGCGACTCCTCTCGAGTGCCCTGTGCCTTCCTGGCACCACAAACAGCTCCCCATCCTGACAGACCTGTGTCGGTGGTCACAATCTCCCAGGATGGTCTCAAGAAGGATGTCCCCAAGAGAGGGATTCCCTCGCTCGGTTGTCCAGAGAGATCTGTTGGGATAGGTCTGAGTGATCGCTGTTCTATTTTCTCAACATGCACAACTGAAGAGGTCTGAGATGGAACCTGGCAAATGGAATGACATCTATGCTGGATACCATGAGCCCAATCACCTCCATACACCGGGCCACAGATGACCTCGATGGTGGTCTGAAGGGCAAGACAGCTGGATGCAATCTTGCAACGTCTCTGATCTGTCAGGAATAGCTTCATAGATATGGAATCTATTATCGTGCCCAGGAATTCCACTCTGTTGCTGGGAACCAGGCAACTCTTTTCCTACATTTATCTTCCATCCATGGGATCGGAGGAGAAGAAAAGGCCTCGAATGGTCCTCTACGAGACTGTAGGACGGAGCCTGGACCAGGATGTTGTCCAGATAAGGTGCCACCGCAATACCTCTGGCTCTCGCCACCGCAAGCAGCGCTCCCAGAACCTTTGTAAAGACTCTTAGGGCAGTTGCCAGGCCGAACGGTAGGGCCACAAACTGGAAGTGTTGGTCCTGAAAAGCAAATCTTAGGAACCTGAAGTGATTCCTGTGTATTGGCACATGAAGGTAAGTATCCTTCAAATCTATTGTAATCATGAACTGTCCCTCTTGCACTAGGGGCAGAATCGACCTGATCATCTCCATCTTGAACAATGGGACTGACAGAAACTTGTTTAGGCACTTTAGGTCTAGAATCGGACGAAACGTGCCCTCCTCCTTTGGGACCACGAAAAGTTTTGAATAATACCCCAGACCTCTTTCTGCCAGAGGTACTGGTACAATTACCCCAAGAAAGGAGAGATCCCTTATGCACTTTAGAAAGGCGTCTCTCTTCTCTGGTCTTGATGATAGGTTTGACAGGAGGAATCTGCCCCTGGGCGGATGAGTCTTGAACCCTATCCTGTAACCCTGGGCGATGACCTCCAGAACCCAAGGGTTCTGAATTTCTCTCATCCAGGCCTCCGCAAAAAGAGATAGTCTGCCCCTCATGCGATCGGTGGCCGTCCCTTCATGACGATTTTGTCTCGGCGGGCTTCTTGCTCTGCTTGGCTTTGTTCCAAGATTGAGCTGGTTTCCAAGATCCCTTGGACTGCTTAGTTTTCGCGGCACATTGCTGGCATTGGGACTTGTCCGATCGAAAAGTAGACCCCTAAGGTTTATTCTTCTTATCCTGCGGTAGGAAAGCACCCTTGCCTCCCATGAGCGTTGATATAATAAAGTCTAGGCCCGGACCAAAATAAACTTTCCCCTGAAAAGGGAGGGAAAGTAATCTAGACTAGGAAGTCATGTCAGCAGACCACAACTTTAACCACAGAGCCCTACGGGCTAGAACAGAAAAACCTGATGTCTTGGCATTCAGGTTAATAATCTGCATATTTGCATTACAGATTAATTAGCTACCCTTAAGGCCTTAATTCTTTCCTGTATCTCCTCAAGGGGAGTCTCCACCTCGAACCATAGCTGATAGAGCGTCACACCAGTAGGTAGCAGCCCCAGTCACTGCAGCTACCACTGCTGCCGTTTGAAAAACGAACCCCGTGAGCTGAAACATCTTTCTCAACATGGACTCCAATTTTGTATCCATGGGCTCCTTGAATGAAGAGCTATCATCGAACGGGATAGTTGTGCGCTTAGCGAGCATGGAGATAACACCATCCACCTTAGGGATGGCCCCCCACAGCTCAAGCTGAGAGTCCGGAACGGGGAACAGTTTTTTAAAAGAAGTAGAGGGAGAAAAGGACGAGCCAAGTTTCTCCCATTCGTTCTTAATAATATTAGCCATCTTAACGGGGGCCGAGAAGGACTGGGACACCACCCTGTCCTCGTAAACCCTATCCAGCTTAGGGATTGAAGGTTCCTCCGGTAGTTTTGGTTCTGGAACCTCTAACGTAGCACCTCTTTTAACAGAAAGTGCAAATTGCTCCATCTTAAAATTAAAGTCTGGCTCCTCCGCAGCTGGAGGTCTAGATGTCGCCAATTCTGACCCAGAAAGAGCGTCCTCCGAAGAGTCGGAGTCGTCTTCATCAGCGGATAATCTATCCAAGACATCTAACAGAGTAGATGACCCCTGGGACAGATAGCTATGTTTCACCTTTCGCTTGCGCTTAGCAGGGCGTGGTAAGGCATTGAAGGCCACAGAGACTGCCGTTTGTAACTGCTCAGCGAAATCTGGCGTCCAAAGGGCCCCTCCCACGGGAGGATTAGTATTGCCCCGAGAAGCTGCATGTGTAATCAGAGATGAATGTAGGGAACGCACCTTGCAGGACAGAGACCCCTCAGAGGGAGACGGCTCAGTTGTACTAAATATCATTCTTTTTAGATATTGCAATATCAAAGCATGTAGAACATAATTGAGCAGGCGGATCTACCGGAACCTCCTCACAATAAACGCAGAAATTATTACGCTTTTATTACGGACTAGATTGAAATTAAACGGCATCTTTATACCCAATGGCCAGGGCACTCACCAACTCCTATGACCCGGATCACAGAGAAAACGCTTCGTCTCCTGCAACCGCTGGTCTAGAAAGAGGAAGTTTAAGAGGTCACACCCGGTCATGGAGTTCCATGCAGGACCGCCCCTGCACTAACGAGAAAACGCACCAAAACAGGCCACGTCGATATCTCTCTAAGGAAACCTGACGGTTCACACATTAACAGAGCCTCATCTCACACATGTCGCAGCATTAAACACAAAGAATATTATACATAAACCCCCCCTGTTCAATAATCCCCTTTCCGAGGATATTAACCCTTGATTCTATACAGATAAAAGGAGACACACTGTGACCCTGTCTTTTTGCGTTATCAAATGTGTATAAATGAAACGATCTAACCAGAATCTATGCTGTGGAACAGGAACACAGCCTTTCAAGTGTGACAGGGAAGTAGTATCGCTCCTGACATGGACTTGAGTGCAGAAAAGCAGTCAGCGAAACTCGTCAACGCTGATTGCTAATGGAGCTGTTAGGATGGGTTCGCAAGAAAGACTCTCCCTGCATCTCCGGACTACAACTTTAATCCAAGCTCTCACTGAGAGGCTCACAGGACTACTTAAAACTCCAGTCCCATTCCGAAGAGTACTACCCTCCATAAGAGACTACTCCAAATCTTCTGACACTTCTCTGCCAACCTCCTGTGACGAAAGGCAAAGAATGACTGGGGGATGAGGGAAGTGGGGGAAGTATTTAAGCCTTTGGCTAGGGTGTCTTTACTTCCTCCTGGTGGCCAGGTTCTTGTTTCCCACAAGTAATGAATGAAATTGTGGACTCTCCTCCCATTAAGATGGAAATCAATTTGAGTAAGAGGAGGGCCTGCTATAAGGCACACACACAGCAGACTACACATCTTGTTTCTTCACTCAGCAAGGTTGGTAGCTGAATGTAGTGCAAATCACATAAGCATGGGGGGCCCATTGTTCCCTCAATAGCTGCAGGGGACACCCTAGTGGTCAAGACACTGGCTGCTTAAAGGGATATGAAACCCAATTTATTAATTTCATGATTCAGATAGAGCATGCAATTTTAAGCAACTTTCTAATTTACTCCTAATTTTTCTTTGTCCTCTTGGTTTCATTATTTGAAAAAAGAACAACCTAGGAATGTAAACTTAGGAGCTGACCCATTTTCAGTTCAGCACCCAGGGTAGTGATACATTTAGCCACCTATCAGCAAGCGCTACCCATGTGCTGAACTAAAAGTAGGCTGGCTTCTAAATGAACAACAGACTAAGACTTGACTGAAACACAATAAAACAGGAGGTGAATCTGAGAAGTACCTAAGAGCAGTTCAGGGACTCAAGACCACAAGGGAGATCTGAATAGAGAGACAGAATTTACAACCAAAGACTGCACTAGAAAGGAGGCTACTTGGTGACAAAGCAGTGATCCCAGTTCCATAAGGAAGACTCTATCCGATAAGTACTGGTATCAATACCACACCAAGGGGTGACCGTAAACTAGAATACAAAGTGCAGCAGATGAAGATAAACAGCATGATCCTTAGTCTAACAGCTGCATATGAGAGAAAGCACCAGTAAAGTTGTTGATAATAAGTGTAAGTACAATCTGGAAGAAAGGAGGAGGCATTAGTCTTAAAATCAAATGCCAAAGCTGAGGAAAACAGGTTCAGTAATGCCTGACCTATAGGCAGATTTGCAGAAATGAGGAAAAACTAAATTGATGCTTATCTGATAAATTCTTTATTTTCTTGGCAGTGAGAGTCCACAATTTCATTCATTACCTATGGAAATTCAACACCTGGCCACCAGGAGGAGGAGGAGGCAAAGACAACCCAGTCAAAGCATTAACCCACTTCCCCTCATTAATTCAATCTGAGGATAAGGAAAAGTGAAGAGAGATACAAGGGGTACAGAGGTGACGAAAGAGAGAGGGGAAAAAACTAAACAAAAAACATTCCGCCATTACATGAATCTCAGGGCGGGTTTGTGGACTCTCATTGCTAAGAGAGAAATATTTTTATCAGGTAAGCATACATTTTGTTTTCTTTCTAATGGCAGTGAAAGTCCACAATTTCATTTATTACCTATGGGAAACCAATACCCAAGCAGAAGAGGACACAGAATTAATAGGGAGAGACAAGTTGAAGAAGGCAGTCCTAAACTGAAGGCACCACCGCTTGAAGAACTTTTCTCCCAAAGGCAGCCTCAGCTAAGGCAAAAACATTAAATTTTTAACGAGGATCTAGTAGCTGCTTTTACTTTTTCACTGCACGGGGTAGAATGCACTGTGATTTTAGAAGGAGGCTGTTGTCCCGCCTCCACATAGGTCATATAGATTAAACTTCTCAGCCAAAAAGAAAATGTAGTTGCAGTAGCTTTTAGACCCGTGCGCTTACTAAAGTACATAATGAACAGGGAAGAGGACTATCGAAATTTCTTGGTAGCATGAAGGTAGAACTTCAAGGCTCTGACTACGTCCAAATTGTGCAACAAAATGTTCCTTCTGGGAAAAAGGATTGGGGCAAAATGACGGCACTACAATTTCCTGATTGATATTATTAATAGACACAACTTTAGGAAGTAATCCCAACTTAGGCCTAGTTTCCATTGAGGTGGTAAAAACATTGATCTCCATTAAAGTCTATGAAGATTTTATATCTTACCATCAGTTTCCAAACTTTAGACCACCTCAATGGAAACTAGGCCTAGTGCGCAAAACCGCCTTGTCAGCATGAAAAATAAGATTACACTGTTAAGCAGTTAATTCAGAAACTCTACGAGGAGAAGAAATGGCTAACAAAAACAAAACTTTCTATGACAAAATTTATGGTCAAGGCATAGGCTCAAAACGGAGCTTGTAGAAGAAATCTAAGAACAAGATTAAGGCTCCAATGAGAAGCAACAGACTTGAAAGCAGGCCTAATTCTTGCAATATCCTGAACAAATGGCAACCTAGCCAACTTCTTATGAAGCAAAACAGAAAAGGGCAGAGATTTGTCCCTTAAGAGACCTATCCGACAGGCCTTTCTCCAATCCTTCTTGGAGAAACAAAAAGGATACGAGGAACCTTGTGCCAAGGAAAACCTCTTTCATCACACCAAGACAAGTAGGTTCGCCATACCCCGTGATAGATAAGTCTAGTCACCGGTTTACAAGCCCGGATTAAAAAGTGTCAATGACCCTGTCAGAGAATCCTCTCTTAGATAACACTAGGCATTCAATCTTGATGTAGAAGATCCGCTCTCTGAGCCAATATCCAGGGAGGAGCAGATAACATCTTCACAAGATCTACAAACCAAGTTCTGTGCAGCCATCCTGGAGCAATAAGGATCACTGAGACACCCTCATTTTTTATTTGCATGCTCACTCAAGGAAGAAGAGCAATTGGAGGAAAAAGATAAATAAGATTGGACCTCCAAGGAACCGCTAATGCATCGACCTGCTCCACTCGAGGGTATCACTATCTCGACCCGTATCTGGGTAGCTTGGCATTGAGACGAGAAGCCATGAGATCTCTCACTAGAACTTCCCGTCTGAGGCTTGTCAGGGAAAACACCTCCTGCTGAACAGACCACTCTCCGGAATGAAGAGCTTGTCTGCTTTGGAAATCTGCTTCCCAATTGTCTACTCCAGGAATGTAAATGGCTGATTTGAAAGACTCAACCCACTAAAGAATGCAAGAGACTTCTCTCATCGCCAAGGGACATAGGAGTCCCTCCCTGGTGGTTTACATAAGTCACTGTTGTGATGTTGTCTGACTGGAATCAAATAAAGCAGATGGAACAAAGCTGAGGTCACACCATCAGAGCGTTGAAGATGGCTGCAGGTGCGGAATATTGATAGGCAGAGTGGAGATTCCTCTGGCTGCCAGGTCCCCTGAGGTGACCCACACAGCTCCCCAGCCTATCAAATGGGCATCCGTAGTCAAAATCTCCCAGGACAGTCTCAGAAAGCATACCCCCTGAGACAGATGTGCCTGAGTTTACCATGATAGAGAATCCCTCACTATCGTATCCAGACTGATTAACTGAGACAGGTCAAAGTGATTGCTGTTCCATTGACTGAGCATACATAGTTGAAGAGGTCTCAGATGGAAACAAGCAAAAGGAATAATGTCTGTAGTTGCTACCATGAGTACCACCACATCCAAGCACTGAGCCGCCAAGGAGTAGACTAACAAACGGCAAGCAGCTTGAAGTTTGTCTCAATGTTGATCTGTTAAAAAGATCCTCATTGACACTGAATCTATTATGGTTCCCAGGAAGCACACTCTTGTATTGGGAAGGAAAGAGCTCTTGTCTAGATTTATCTTCCATCTGTGAGACCAAATGAGCCACAAAAGTCTATCTGTGTGAGAGCTTGCTAAATGTTAAGAGGGAGCTTGAACCAAGATATCATTCAAATAAGGGCCTACCGCAATTTCTTGAGCTCTGATCCCAGTCAGAAGAGCTCCCAGCACCTTCATAAAAATAGCAGTAGCCAGTCCGAAAAGAAGGGCCACAAACTGAAAATGATGGTTCATGAAAGCGAATGGAAGGAACTAATGATGATCCTTGTGAATAGGTATATGAAGATATGCATCCATCAAGTCTATTGTGGTCATAAATTGTCCCTCCTTTATTAGTGGAAGAATGGACCTGTCAGTTTCCATTTTGAAAGAAGGGACCTTCAGAAATTTGTCTAGACACTTAAAGTCTAGGATGGGACAAAATGTTCCTAACTTCTTGGGAACTATGAATAGATTTTAATGAAATCCTCTACACACTTCAAAAAGGCACTTCTTTTCTCTGGCCTTGATGAAAATCTGGATGAAAGGAATCTGCCCCTTGGGGGACTTGACCGAAAATCTATTTTGTTTCCCAGGGAGATCACTTCCAGAGCCCAGGGGTCCTGATCATCGAGAAAACAGATAATTTGCCCCCAACGCTATCTGATCCGGGATCAGGGGCAAACCATTCATGTTGAATTGTTGTCAGGAGTAGATTTCTTTGACTGCTTTTTCCAAGCTTGATTTGGCTTCCAGGTACTTCTGGTCGGATCCATCTTTGAGGAGGCTGGGTATGTCTGTCCTTTATTTGCACGAAAGGGATGGAAATTGCCAGATTGATGGCCTGGGATCTAGATTTCTTATCCTGGGGAAGGAAAGTGCCCTTAGTTCCAGTTACCGTGGTTATATTTGCATCCAAACCTGACCAAATAAGGTCTTACCCTTAAAGACCAAGGAAAGTAGTCTAGACTTTGACACCATGTCCACAGACCAAGACTTCAAAGTGTTCTCCTGGCGAGAACTGCAAATACAAAGGATTTAGCATTTAGGCGGATAATCTGCATAATGGCATCACAAATGAAAGAATTTGCAGTTTTAAGAGTCTTAATTCGATCTTGAATATTCTCTAATGGGTTTCCACAATAATCATGTCAGATAAGGAGTCGCACGAGAATGTAGCAGCTCCGGCAACTGTCGAAATACCCTCTAACGGAATAGTGGTTCTCTTTAGCCAGGGTGGAAATAGCACCATCCACCTTGGGAATTGTCAGAAACTGGAAACATCATCTTAAAATTAGGAGATGGAGAGAAAGGAACTCCCGTTTTTTTCCAATTCTTTTGAGATAATGTCCGCCATTCGGGCAGGGACCGGAAAAACACCTGGAGCTATAGCTCTGGTTTGATAAACCATGTCTAACTTAGGCATCTTCTGTTCCTCTGTTAGTTTAGACTCTGGTACATCCAGAGTAGATAAAACCATCCTTGAGTACAAAACTTAAGTCTGAACCTAATTTCACCTCCTCTGGTTCAGCTGGTTTTTCTATGCAAGAGTTAGAGGAAGAATGGTGCTCCCAGCACTACTGAAGTCCTCTCTCCCTTCTCCCTCTGTATTTTGCTGCATTTTTGCTGCTCTCTGTTTGTTTTTTAAGCACCTCTTTTTTAGCACCTACCCCCACCCCCGCTCCAGCTTCCCAGCCCGCCCACCTCCTTGCTGTAGTTAATGCAACGCCAAAGGCAAGCCCATCAGCACCCATCCGTGCCCCGACTGCACCAAACGCCACAAGCCTTGGCTACAGAAACCGCCGCCACTACGACGCCAGCACTCTCCATGCGCTCAACACCGGTAGATCATCCGCCTGCCACCACGCATCCACCGACCAATACCTTCGGACCCTTCACCTGCCACAACTGCTCAATCCCCTCCCTCCGGACCACAAGCCAACCAACTAACCCACCCAAAAACAGCCGCAACTACCTCAACTGCATCCTCCTCAACACCTGCTCCATCCACAAGTACGCCCTTGAAATCTGGAAACTGCTAGACTCCACCTCCCCAGACGTCGCTCACGAGACTTGGCTGAACCCTGCATCAGTGCCGGACATCGCCACTGCAATACCCAATGGCTACAAGATCTGCCACAAAGACCGCAGCAACCGACCTGGAGGAGGCATCGCCATCATCCACAAACACACCAACCAATTCACAACCAGCTCCAACGACCACTCACCAGACCTGGAACACCTACACTTCAAGATCCAGGTCAACCCCAACACCACCCTCCGTGGCACCCTCATCTACAGACCTCGCGGACCTCGTCCCGCCTTCTGCAACTCCATCACCGACCACATTGCACCCCATCCCCTCGTCTCAATGGACTACATCCTCCGCGGTGACCTCAACTTCCATCTTGATAACCTCAACGATCACAATACCTCCAGCCTCCTGGAAAACCTCAGAACCATCGGACTGAAGCAACTCAAACTACACAACCCACGCAGCTGGCCACACCCTTGACTCAATCTTCTTTGCAGGCAACCACATCTCAGTCAATCACATTATCAAACTCCTCTGGACTGACCACCACTGCATACACTTCTCCTTTAACAAACCCACCACCTACCTACGGTAGTACCACCCGCCCCACAGAAACTGGATCACCACCCAAGACCAACTGCACCGCACCCTAAACAAATCCTCCCCACATACCTCCACAGATGCCAACTCCTCCGCTGGATCACAGACTGCTCCAACACCCCCGCCCCCCTCAAGAAACCGTCCAGTCGCCAAACCATCAACAAGGCCAGCTAGTTCACCCCGGCCCTCCAGGACTCCAAAAGCCACTTCAGATGATTGGAAAGAAGCTGGAGATCCAGCAAGACCCTTCTGGAAAAAGCTGCCTTTAAGGAAGCAATCACCACCCACCACCACCTCATAAAAAACGCCAAAAAAACAGCCATCCAAGACAGAATCAACTCTAACACACACAACAGCAAGGAGTTGTTCTCAGTCATCAAGGTATTCTCTAAACCCAACAGTGATACCACCGACATCCCACCCTCCCAGGACCTCTGCAATACCCTTGCTGCACACTTCCACCGCAAGATCCTCGACATCTATGACAGTTTTACGCCTCATGACTCAACCGCCACCACCCACCCCCCAACACCCCTGTCAAGGTATTTGAAATATTATTAAATAATATATAGAAGTATATTTGTCTTTATTTAATAAGTCTGTGGATGTGCACATTGTTTGTAGAACAAAGGATTGTTTCTAAGAGATCTCCCACACTCATTATGCTAAATTATGCAATTGTATAACCACAAGGAACTGAAAATTAACACAGTTTGGAAATGCAAACTCATTGTTCAGCTCTCCCCCCATTTAGTATGCAGAAATTATTCTAACACCCCAGTGAGGGAAATAAACATTTGGCTGTTAAACTTTGACAAGCATCTCAGGATACCATTTGCTTTTCAAAGTGGGAATATGTGATAAACTCCCCACTCCTCACTGAGGAACCTGTTAGTCTAGTTTAAAGTGACATCTTTGTGAGAATTTCAGCATTACTCTCAGGTACAGAAAGACCCCATGTGGTGAATAAGAGACGAAAAGTCTAGGAAGAAAACACATGGCTCAAAATGATTTTAAAACAACTATGTTATAGGCAAGTAGAATACACTTCAGCATTATAAGAATATATATATATATATATATATATATATATATATATATATATATATATATATATATATATTATTTTTTTTTAAATTTGAAAAGCTTTATTTTGTCAAGTGCAATAACATGTCATACAATACAATATGTTAATAAGTGAATAGAACCTGTTGATTCTTGTAGTCTACAATAACATATATACATTACATTCCTTATAAGTGTCTGATTGGTTTGCATAAATCAAATAAATGCACTTTTATATCATTGATGTTCATGGCTGTGGAATAAAATGTCCCCAGCCACTGTATGTGTCCATAGTTATGCTTTCAGGTGCTTCTGAAGGTTTCTTCAGGTTTGCTTTTCATATCATAACATTTCTACAACTTACTTTACTCACACAGAAGTCACCAAAGAAGTGACCAGGGAAAGAAGGGGAAGGGAATGTGTTGGAACGGTTGAAGAAGTGAGATAGAGTGTGCTTTTGGTAAGTGGGATCAGTAGGTAGGGGGAGGGGAGGAGAAGGAAAAAAAAATTTTTTTGGGGGGGGGTAGGGAAGGGGCTAATGAAGGGGGGGTAGGATGCAGAGGGGCAGCGGCAGAGAGGCAAAGTTAGGACGGCACAAACCCATAGTTAGTTTTCTAAGCGTTTTAGGGGTATTTAGACTCCCTTGCCCTCCCATGTCAGTACCATCATTTTGTGCGTGCCAATTTTGCTGATTTTGAGATAATGGTATCTTTCCAGCCGAATCAGGTCCCCCACCCTGTGCCTCCATTCCTGTAGGCTAGGAGCGCGTTGTTTTTTTCCACAGTGCAGGTATGAGTCCCTTCGCCCCGTTTAGCATTAACAGAAACAGAAGATACCTGTCCTCGCCTATTATCTTGGGCAATTTGTGATATATCAAATACGATGGTCTGGGTGGGATTATGATCTTGAGTAGTCTACTAATCTCACCAAATACCTCCTCCCAAAATGGGCGGATAAGTGGACAGGTCCACCAGATATGATGGTATGTTCCCTCCTCGCCACAACCCCTCCAGCATCCCCCGTTTGCATGTGGGTATATTTTTTGGAGTCTTTGGGGCGTCATGTACCACCTGCTCAGGAACTTGTAATGCATTTCCTGGATGCGCATGGAGACCGACGCCCTCCTGGCCTTATCGAAAATTTTTATCCAGTCCTTCAGGTCAATGTCTAAGCTCAATTCGGTTTGCCAAGCTTCTGCAAAGGTTGGGAGGGCTTTCGTTCCACCAGTCAGGAGGAGTCTGTAAAGTTGTGAAATTAGGTGTTTGGGGTTTGTGTCATTGTGCATAATACCTCGAATAGAGTCCTGTCTCTTGTCAGATCTGATCTTTCTTTGTGCGTGTTAAAGAAATGTGAGAGCTGCGCTACTCTGAACCATGAAGCAAATATGTCGGGTCTCAGTTCGGCAAGGTCACTTTGATTTTTAAATCTATGTTGTTGGACAAGATTATAGAACGCCGCCTCAGCCAGCGTGTATGGGTCTTTGTGGGGTCCACAGCTCGCCTCAGCGCCCATGTCAGGGTTCTCCTGAGCCGGGGTCACCGGGCGAGGTTGGGGTGGAGACGTGGGGCGCCCTTCCGATTAGTTTGTCCCAGGTTTTAAACACCTCCATGATAAGGGGATATTGTGCGATGCTAGCTGGGTGGCTTTTGTGCGTTATCCAGGCCATCGCACCCACGTTCCCCCTTCGCAGGATCTCCCTGTCTATCTGTGTCCAAGCCTTGTTTGGTGAATTGTGACACCATTCAACCAGTCTATGTAGAGATATTGCTCTCAGGTACTCTATCAGGTTTGGTATTCCCAAGCCACCTCTATCTCTGGGCAAGTATGTTGAGCTCTTGCGTATTCGCGGCTTCTGCCCATTCCAAATATAGGTCTCAATTGCTAGTTGTATGTTATGGATTTGCTGTGAGAGCGGCCGAACCGGGATAGTCTGCATGATGTACAGCACCCTTGGCAGGATGTTCATTTTGACTACCCCGATCCGGCCCATCCATGAGATGGTTTTGTTTTTCCAGCTAGCTAAGTCACTTGCTACGTCTTTCTCAATTTGTCTATAGTTAGTCTCTACTATGTCTTTCAGGGAAGATGTGAGTGTAATCCCTAGATACTTTATGGAGTTTTGAGCTACTTTTAATGGGCAGTTAGACTTAAGGGCCTCAAAGCTTTCAGGGGTCTCTGTGACGTTTAGTATTTCGGATTTTGTGGGATTCAGTAGGAAATTGGATACTTTTCCAAATTCAGAGAATTCGACCAGAACCTCCCGGAGTGAGTTTGACGTGTCCGATAGTGTCAGGAGGACATCGTCGGCATACATGGCTAGTTTGTGCTCATGTTCACCTACCAATATCCCCCTTATCCTTGGGTTGCTTCTAATTTTCCCAGCTAACACCTCCATGACAAGGGCAAACAATAGAGGCGATAGTGGGCAGCCCTGCCTCGTCCCGTTTTTTATCTGGAATGTTTTGGACAAGGTTCCGTTGACTCTCACTCTTGCGTTTGGTGTGGAGTAGAGTGACATAACGTTGTTAACCATCCCAGGGCCAAACCCGAACTTATTCAGTGTATGTCTCATAAATGACCAGTCGACCCGGTCGAATGCTTTTTCAGCGTCAGTTGTGACTAGGGTTAATGGTTTCTGGTTGTTTTGAGAGTAGGTTATTAATTGCAAGACTTTGAGGGTGTTATCTCTTGCCTCGCGGGCTGGGATGAAGCCGACCTGGTCAGTTGAGACCAGTCCAGGGAGATATTTGTTTAAGCGGTTGGCTAAAGTTCTGGCGAGTATCTTTACATCAGAGTTGAGTAGAGATATCGGTCTATAATTCGGTTTATCAGGAGGCTTCCCTGGTTTGGGGATCACGGCTATATGGGCTTCGAGCATTGTGTGCGGTAGTGTAGGGTGGTCAGAGAGGGAGTTAAAAATAGTTACCAGTTCAGGGGCCAATGTATTTACAGATAACTTATAGTATTTGATCCCAAAGCCGCCCGGGCCCGGGCTTTTCCCTGTCGGGAGGTCTTTTATGGCCTCTTTCACTTCGCTTACTGTGATAGGAGACTCAAGTGAATCCCTCTCCTGTTCCGAGAGGCTAGGAAGGGTCACCCCGCCAGTGTATGTGTGGAGATCATGTTCTGTTTGCAAATCTTGGACAGCTCCCTCTGCTCTACGCTTACCCTGAATATTATACAGAGATTCATAGTAATCACTGAAAACATCAGCCACCGACCTTCCGTCGGCTCTGATCTCCCCATCCTGATTCCTTATTTCATAAACATAGGCTTTAAGCTTTTTACGCTCTATTGCTCTGGCCAGCAATCTGCCGGCCTTGTCACCATGTTCAAAGTAAGTCTGTCTTAACATTAGTGCCTGTTTTTTATACCCCTCTTGTAAATATACAAGTAGCTTCGCTCTTGCTTGTGCGAGCGTTCTCAATAGGCTCTCGTCCGCCGTAGATTTCTTATGCTCTTTTTCTGCCTCTGAGACCCATTTCAAAAGATCCCGGTAGCGCTCCCTTCTCTGCCTGTTCAGGTGCGCTCGCTTCTTGATCAGTAGGCCCCTGATGGTGCATTTATGCGCCTCCCAGACGGTACTATTCTGCATATGATCGTTTGCATTTGTCCGGAAGAACTGAACCAATGATTCTTGGGTCTCTGCACGGAACACTGGGTCATCTAGCAAGGTGTCGTCCAGCCTCCAAATATATGGAGAGACCGGTGTGTTTGGCCATTGTATGGAGCAACTAACCGGCGCATGGTCTGACCATGTGATTGAGTGAATGTTACTGCTAGTGGTTATCGTGAGGCCTGTCATGTCTGTAAATAGATAGTCTATTCTGGAGTACTTTTTATGTGGGTGTGAGTAGAATGAATAATTTCTTGCGTGTGGGTGGTGCAGGCGCCAGATGTCGTGTATGACCAGTTCAGTCAGGGAGTCGTGAATGCGCTTAAGGATCTTATGGGGGGTGCTGGAGATTCCGTTGGACGTGTCTAGCGTGGGGTCTATGGGCGCGTTCAGGTCCCCTCCCACGTATAGCACTCCCCTTTGGATTTCAAGTAGCTTGCGCGTAACTTCTTGTAAAAAGAGGTGCTGAGATTGATTAGGGCAATATATGTTGGCCAGAGTGACTGGCCTACCAAGAAGGTTGCCTAAGAGTATGATGTATCTGCCGTTTGAATCTCTAAGGACCTGATCGACCTGAAATGGTATATTTGCACTGAGTAGTATTCCCACACCATTTTTCTTTTTGGGACCTGAGGCAAAATATGCTGTTGGGTATCTACGGTTGTACCACTTTGGTTCGTGATTCCTGGCAAAATGCATCTCTTGTAGGTATACTATCTCCCCTCCCATTCTGTGTAGGTCAGTGAGGGCAATAGATCGCTTACTGGGGCTATTAAATCCCTTAACATTGACCGTAATAATTTCCACTGAAAGAGTTTTTTCCCTACTCTGTTGGAGGGCATTGATGTGCCTGGTCTAGGGGGAGGAAGGGGAAAAAGGAGAAAAAAAAAAAAAAGGGGGGGGAGGGAGGTGAGAGGGAAGTGGGGAGGAGGTGAGATGGATTGAGTTGGGTAGCTGAAAAGGGGAGGGTTGAGTTAGTGGGTAGGGGGTATTTGGAAGGTTTTAAGTCTAGTATATGTAGTTGGCAAATGGAGCAAATGTGTCTCAAGTCTATAGCTCAAGACAAAAATAGTGAGAACGAGTTAGAGAAGAAAAAACAGAAAGTCAGGGGTAGTTATCCCTGAGTGAACATCTTAAACATAAACTTTTAAACATTTTCATTTGTTTCAGAACGCACCAGGTAAAAAGAATAATTATAAGTTGAACAGTTCTATGCAAATAACCAAGCTGCTGACACTAGTATTACCCTGTCCTACATCTCGTGCCCTGTACCGGTTGACAGGTGTCATATGGGGAGGGGGGGTGGGAGGTAGCGTTTAACCAGTTGTGTCGTCTTGGCAGGGGGGGGGGCAGAAAAGTTATCCAGTATTCTAGTTTGTGGGCTGCTGGGTCTGGGGTGAGGTCTTGTGTAGTGCGGCAGTATGTGTGTGCTTCCCCACTCAAGGGCTGTGTCAGTCATCTTTTAAAACTTGTGATAGTCTCCTAGGTGGGTTGTGTTTAGCAGCTGTCTCGCTATGTGTGACTGTAGAGTCGCAGTGTGTCCTTATGCCATTCATATAGGTCACAGGTGTCATGCTGGTAGCACTTAATCTAGGCCCTTTCACCTGTCCTCATGGGTTGCTTTTGTAAGACCTCTACACTCCCGCCCAGTCTGCCCCGATGGTGTTACTATGTGGTCCCCCCCTCCTTATCCCTATCCCCCTCACAACCCAACATCTTCCCACAACTGTAGAAATAATTTGTTCATTTCAAACCATAGTTAACTCTATATTAACAGTATATTCTTTTAAAATTATAACGTAACTCTGGGTTAAAACAAGCTCAGCTTTTTAAATTAATATTTAGACTTATCTGTGCGTGTTTGCTGAGTGCAGTCCATGGTAGGCCCAAGTCTAACCTAATGGGCCTCTTGATTTAGTCCAACAAACTTGGAAGCTTCTGGATTCACTTTCCGCTGTTCTCCATTGTGATTTCTTCAGCCTGGGCGGAATCTGATCCCTTCTAGGCCTCTTTCACGGGGGTCCTCTGGTGCTTCAGCATTTTGGCGTGGGGGTCTGATGTCAAGGCCAAGAGCCTGGTTAAATGCGGGAAGGTCATCAATAGTACGCAGAACATGAGAGGTATTGTTCATGGTAGCTATCAGACAGGTGGGGAATCCCCATCTGTATGGGATTCTTCTGTCCTTCAGAACAGATGTGATGAATCTTAAGTCCCGTCTTTTTTGTAGAGTGGTTCGACATAGGTCGGAATATACTTGAACCTCTACTCCCGGGAATTCAAGTGAGTTTTTTGCCCTGGCAAGTCTTAGGACCAGTTCCTTATCTCTGAAGGACAAGAATTTTAGGATAAGGTCTCTGGGGGGGGGGGGGGGGGGGCTGTTAGGTGGCCTGGGCCGCAAGGCTCTGTGAGCTCTTTCTATTGGGGTTTCTGCTGCTGCTTCATTATTTTTAAGGTATTTGATAAAGTCCTGTAAATATTCCAACAGGGCAGGGGGGTCAACACTTTCTGGAACACCACGCAATCTTATGTTGTTCCTCCTGCTCTTGTTTTCCAGATCCTCTATTCTATCCATTAGTGTGTGAGCCACACTTTCCTGCGCTTGTGAGACACTTGACTGATGTTGAAGGTCAGAGCAGATGGATTCGTGCTTCTCTTCAATGACTGTGACTCTCTGTTCCACTGCTGAAATTTCATTTTTGAGTTCCCCAAACATAGACTTAAAGTCCTTCATTGCCTCTTTCTTCATCCTTTGATGAAAGGTGCTTTATATCATCTTTTGTGAGAAAGTTCTGATGTTGTGGGCTGTGTTGTGAATCTGGGCCTGCGTGTTGTGTGCGCCCGTGGTGCCTGGGTCATGTGCGGCTCTGATTTGCTGTGATGCAGCTTCTGCTGGTATCATGTAGTTTTCTATCGCTGCGTTCTGTGGGCCTTTTGCGGACTTAACACTTCTCTTTCCTGACATTGTCTCATTCTGCTGTTTTATTATATTTTTGTTTAATAAATGGCAAGCAGGGTGTCTTCTTTCTTATTTTATGTATGTAGTTAATTGTTGTCCCTGATCACTTCCTTGCACTCTTCCAGGAGAGTGTGGCTGAGTATTGATAAAACACCTCTTCAGGAGCTTTAGACCCAATTAAATTTTCAGAGTTGCGCTAGAGGGATAATTCCTAATCTTGTGGGCAACTATAGCCCAGTATGAGGTCCGGGTCAGTATCTTGGTCTGCTGCGTGCTTGGGTCGTTTTGTCACTAGTTGTTCTCAGTGACTGGCCTACCTCTACGCTAGGCCTCAGGCCCTAGGAGTCTGGTCTAGTGCTAATCCGTCTTGGGGGTACTTTCTGTTAGTTTTAGTTAGGGTCCCCACGTGTGTGGCTTATGTGTCAGACAGGTTTATTTATGAGGAGGCCCCGTTTGAGGTATGTGTGTATGCCCCAGTTTACCTCACGGTATAGGCCCGCTACTGCTCCCGGCCCGATCCTCCACTTGAGCCTAACGTATTTTCGCCTGGGCTGGTGTAATGGCGGGTGCTCTCTGTGTGCCGGGTTGTCTGCTGGCCGAGGTGATGGTGGTTTTATGTTACCGCGTTCCGGTCTTTAGGCCCCGACACTGCAAGGTCCCGCTGCGGCCCTTCTTTCTTAACTCCCTTCTTGGCAGCACTGCAATCTTCCGGGGTGGCAATAACAGCAGCTGGTGCTCCGCTGAGGGTCTGGGGGGGGTCCTTATGCCCAGGCTGTGCTGATGGTACGTTCTGAATTTTAGATGTTTCACATCAGGGACTACGGAGCTCCGTTAATGAACAGCCATCTCTGATTGTGGCTAAGCTCCGCCCCAATATATATATATTTTTAATGGAAATGTGACAGTCTTTTATTTGATAATAAATTTAAACACATGAATCTATATTGAAATTAAACACATTATATTAAATAGATAATTGCTGCATGGGATATTTATATAGGAAATAAATTCAAAATTAGTATAGATTAAATAACCATTTTAATAATACCATATTTGAATTACATGTATATATAACATGTTTTCCTATTTTTCCCAGACGAAGCCGAAAAGGTGACACACACAAGATGATACATGGAATGAAATAAGTCATATCATATGAATGTGCAATAAATGTTTATAAAGTTTTAAATACATCTCTTAAAATATAGTGAGATGAATATTTGGAAGTTACTTTGATGTGATATGACTATGAAATATAAACTTTCTGTTAGGCTAAATGAAATATAAATTATTTTAATATAATGTTAGATATATTTGATGTTTCATATCAAAATGATCAGAAAATTCATTAAGATATAACTTATCCAAAACAAATATTGTAAATAGTTGTTGCAGTAAATTATGATAAAATTAATAACCATTTTGTAGAAATACTGAATTAAGTGTAAAATGTTTTAGTAAGGTAAAGGTGAATTTGTTTTGTCTGTATGACTGCTGCCACCTAAGGGCCAATATCGGTATGAAAGTTAAGGGAATTTAACTGTTCAAAAGATACGTTGCCATGGTAAACATGTTTCAACTCTAAGGGCGGACCAGGGACAAACTCGAGGGCCAATCCGAGACAAAAGTTTCCATTTGGGCATTTCCAATTTCACCAGTGAGGAGAACCCATATAAAGTGATTGCAACATAGAGAGAAACGGATTTTCTGCTAAGCTAAACTTGTGACTGGTTCCTGTTGGGCGCGAAATACCATTTACTCAAAGCTAAGCTGATCTATTCTACTCATTGACTGCAAATTATACTTTTTGGTATTCTGAGGTGAAATTGTATCTATTGAGAAATATTGGAAACTGGATATCGTCTGGTTTATTTGGCAACGTATTCAAGATTATTGGTAAGATAAGTTATATGCACAGTCACTACAGTTAAATTATAATAAGCAGATCTAAGGAAATAGTTTATATTTCAAGTTAGCATTTCATAACCTATGTATTGATAAAAAAATCCCAATCTTAAATTGTTTATCTAGGCAAATAAATAATAATAATAATTCAGAAGTGTATATTGTATTATTGTTTAAATTTGTATCTGGTAGACTAAGTGATTTATCTATGAAAGTTCTGACGTTTTAAATTAATATTGTATTAGGGTAAATTGCAGTTAAATAGCATAATATATATATTATCCTATTGTTTATAAACACTGTTTAGAATCGTATTGCTTGGATATTAAAAGGAAAGATTTTAGTCTCATTGTAATATTTTAAATGCAGCTCTGAATGAAAGGTTGGTTTTAAAGATACAGTTTTCTGGGCTTTGTAAGAAGGATAGCATATCTTAATAGTTGGTTTTAACGTATATAATATTGTGTCATATTCTGGTATTGCAAATATACTTCAAAAATATTCATGGATATTAACTAAATAAAAGAATTCAGATATTTATATTAATTGTATGGTTTCTAGTAGATGCATGTTGATTAAGGGTTACTATTTTTAAGGATAATTATTATTTGTATTGTGTTATAACCCTGCCATAAGCTGATATATTATTTGGAGAGCACTACTAAGATTTTCATAAATATACTGACCCCCCCCCCCCCACACACACACGGACTATCTGGAGTCCCTTCACCACAGAGGACACCCTCAGAATCCTGAAATCCATCCACTCCGGTGCACCCTCGGACCCATGCCCCCATCACATATTCAACAAAGCAAGCAACACCATCACCCATGAACTCCGCCGCACCATCAACTGCTCCATCAAAACCAGCACCTTCCTGGATGTCTGGAAGCACGCGGAACTGAAACCCCTGCTGAAGAAACCCTAGGCAGACCCCACAGACCCGAATAACTACCGCCCCATCTCTCTACTCCCCTTCCTGGCCAAAGTCATAGAGAAGTTCATCAACTTGCAACTTATTGACCACACTGGAGGCCAACCACCCCCTGGATCACTCCCAATCCAGTTTCAGAAGCAACCACAGCACAGAGACCGCCCTCCTCGCTGCCACAGACGACTTCCATGCCATGCTCGACAGAGGAGAAACTGCCGCCCTCATCCTCCTAGACCTTTCAGCAGCATTTGACACTGTCGACCACAACACCCTCCACACCTGCCTACACGACGCCGGCATGCGCAGCAAAGCCCTGGAATGGATCACCTCCTTCCTCACGGACAGGACCCAGAAAGTCAGACTCCCGTCCTTCTCCTCCAAACCCACAACTGCGGTGTACTGCAAGGCTCTTCGCTGAGCCCCACCCTCTTCAACATCTACATGGTCCCTCTTGCTGCCATCGTCCGACGCCACAATCACAACATAGTCTCCTATGGTGACAACAACCAGTTAATCATCTCACTCACCCAAGATCCCACCACCATCAAAAAGAACGTTCACGAAGGCCTGACAGCAGTCGCAGCCTGGATGAATGACAACCGGCTCAAACTGAACACAGACAAAACAGAAGTCCTCCTCCTCTGCCCCAATAAATCCGCATGGGATGACTCCTGGTGGCCCACAGCCCTCGGTCACCCTCCAACCCCAAACAACCACGCATGAAATCTAGACTCTTCACTCTCCATGGACCAACAAATCAATGCCATTACCTCAACATGCTTCCACATTCTCCACCTGCTACGAAAAATCTTCAAGTGGATCCCTATCGAAACCAAGAAAACAGTCAACCACGCCCTCATCAGCAGCCAGTTGAACTACGCCAGCTCCACTATCAAACTCCAAAATAGACTCCAATGTATCCAGAACGCCTCAGCCAGACTCATCCTCGACATCCCTCGCCAATGACATCACCGAACACCTAAGGAACCTTCACTGGCTCCTCATCAACAAGAGAATCAAATTCAAGCTCCTTACCCACGCGTTCAAGGCCCTACACAATATCGGACCCGAATACATCAACCACCGTGTAAATTTCTACACCCCCGCAAGACAACTCTGATCGGCCAACCAAGCACTCGCAGTCATCCCCCGCATCAGCAAATCCAAAGCGGACGGAAGATCCTTCTCCCACATGGGAGCAAAGACATGGAACACCCTCCCGCTGCACCTCAGACAAGCCACCTCCCTTACAAAGTTCAGAAAGGACCTCAAAACCTGGCTCTTCGACTGAACGCCCATCCCCTCCTATCAGCTTCCCTTAGGGCCTTAAGACCCTTATGGGTGATTAGTTTGCGCTCTATAAGTACCCAATAGATAGATAGAAGAAAGTATCCCCTCAGAAGCCCCTGAGCAATGTTCGTCATCAGAAAGAGCTGTATGGCTGATCAAAGCAGCCTCCAGAGCATTACTGGGACCCAGCTCTGAATGCACACTCTTCATCGTTCTTTTCCTCTTCCCTGAAACAAGGAAAGCATTCAACGCAGCGGATACCATAGACTGAAGTTACGCTGCAAAATCTAAAGGAAAACAAAAACACAAAAAGGAGACTGAGGTAAAAGTATCGGCATCTCAGTGTTAGCAGAATCCTGAGAAGTAGAGGGCTCTGAAGGTTAACATGAGTTACAGGGGAAAATGCAGGCGTGCTAGTTTCAAGACTTTTAGAATGATACTGCAGTACAGAGCCCAAAAAGACAGCACACAATTGAGCAGGAGGGCATACCTTGGTCACTTTACACAACATACATTTGTTTGAGTCAATAAAAATAGAAGATTAACTTCCTCAGGGGAAAAAGGTAATTTTTGGTCTTCCATGGTATAGGATAAGGAACCGGTAATGAGCAAACTTTTAAACACACTCAGACCCCCTGTGCCGTGACTCACAACCTCCCGGTCTATGATGTAGACTAAACTGTAGCACTCCGGCCAGATGCAGCTCCAAGGCGAAATGAGAGCACGCCAACCTACATGGAGTATCGCTCAGCAAAAAAAGACTGCGCCCCCTGCTATGGCACGTCCAGTCAGTGAAGCACACGAAAATTGCGCTATGACAACCGCACACATACATTTGTTTGAGTAGTGTTACGATTGAGTCTAGTTAACCTCTTACTTGTATAAGAATGAAGCAGTGTCTCCAGCACTTAAATTTATTTGCACAGTAAGCGACGTTTCGGGGTCAAAGCCCCTTATTCATGCTCCAAGCATGAATATGGGGTTGTGACCCCGAAACGTCGCTTACTGTGCAAATTAATTTGTTTAAATGCTGGAGACCCTGCTTCTTTTTTGTATACGTCTCAGGGCTTGGCAGTGTCCTGAGGTCTACTGTGCACTTGTCCTTTTAACGTGTGCTGTTCCCATTGCTTCAAGTTGTGTCTTACTTGCATAAGGAGAGCCCTGTAAAACTCTCTAACTTGGCTCGAATGAGTGGCGTGTGATGGTATAAAAGTCCCCCAATCGTTGATTGGGAGAGACACACAATTAGCCGCCATGATGGAAAAGTTCCTTTCAGAGACTAAAAACCCCTTGTCTGGACAGCAAAACCCCATGGATCCCACCACAGGGATATCCAGTCCATAAAAATGAACCGCCTATGAGGCTACCGGTGCCCACCAGGTCACACTGTAGTGTCCCAGTGCTGATCCTTCCAAATAAGGATGAGGAAAAAATAACAAAATACATGATAAATTTCTTTCTTTCCGGGCATGGAGAGTCCACGACTTCATTCCAGTTACTAATGGGAATTCAACTCCTGGCCAGCAGGAGGAGGCAAAGAGCACCCCAGCAGAGCTGTTAAAGTGTCACTTCCCTTTCGCACAATCCCCAGTCTTTCAGCCGAAGGAAAATGGAAAAAGAAGATGACACAAGGGTTATAAAGGTGCCTGACGTTCATACCAAAAATTGCCGTCTTAAATTAAATAATTTATCAGGTAAGCATAAATTTTGTTATCTTTCCTATGGCATGGAGAGTCCAGAACTTCATTCCAATTACTAGTGGGAACTAATACACAAGCTAGAGGACACAGAATGAAAAGGGAGGTAGAACAAAACAGGCGGACCAAAACAGAAGGCACCACCGCTTGAAAAACATTTCTCCCAAAGGAAGCGTCAGCAGAGGCAAAAGTATCAAATTTTGTAAAACTTGAAAAAGGTATGCAAGGAGAACCAAGTAGCCGCCTTGCAGATTTTCTTCACAAATGCTACATTTTTGAAAGCTCAGGAAGAGAAGATATCTCTAGTGGAAGGAGCCATAATTCTCTCAGGAGTCTGTTGTGACGCTGTCTCATAAACTAACTGGATAACACTTCTCAAACAGAGAGAAAGAGAAGTAGAAGTGGCCTTCCGACCTTTACCCTTACCAGCGAAAACAGTGAACAGAGCAGAAAACTGCTGAAAAACCTTAGTTGCTGGTAGATAAAAATTTAGAGCACACACAACATCCAAGTTGTGTAACAGACATACCTTCTCAGAAGGAGGATTCGGACAAAAACTAAATTTATGCTTACCTGATAAATAACATAATTTATGTAAGAACTTACCTGATAAATTCATTTCTTTCATATTAACAAGAGTCCATGAGCTAGTGGCGTATGGGATATACATTCCTACCAGGAGGGGCAAAGTTTCCCAAACCTTAAAATGCCTATAAATACACCCCTCACCACACCCACAATTCAGTTTAACGAATAGCCAAGAAGTGAGGTGATAAGAAAGGAGCGAAAGCATAAAAAATAAGGAATTGGAATAATTGTGCTTTATATAAAAAAATCATAACCACCACAAAAAACATAATTTATGTAAGAACTTACCTGATAAATTCATTTCTTTCATATTAGCAAGAGTCCATGAGCTAGTGACGTATGGGATATACATTCCTACCAGGAGGGGCAAAGTTTCCCAAACCTCAAAATGCCTATAAATACACCCCTCACCACACCCACAAATCAGTTTAACGAATAGCCAAGAAGTGGGGTGATAAAAAAAAAAAGTGCAAAAGCATATAAAATAAGGAATTGGAATAGTTGTGCTTTATACAAAAAAATCATAACCACCAAAAAGGGTGGGCCTCATGGACTCTTGCTAATATGAAAGAAATGAATTTATCAGGTAAGTTCTTACATAAATTATGTTTTCTTTCATGTAATTAGCAAGAGTCAATGAGCTAGTGACGTATGGGATAATGACTACCCAAGATGTGGATCTTTCCACGCAAGAGTCACTAGAGAGGGAGGGATAAAATAAAGACAGCCAATTCCTGCTGAAAATAATCCACACCCAAAATAAAGTTTAAATGAAAACATAAGCAGAAGATTCAAACTGAAACCGCTGCCTGAAGTACTTTTCTACCAAAAACTGCTTCAGAAGAAGAAAACACATCAAAATGGTAGAATTTAGTAAAAGTATGCAAAGAAGACCAAGTTGCTGCTTTGCAAATCTGATCAACTGAAGCTTCATTCCTAAACGCCCAGGAAGTAGAAACTGACCTAGTAGAATGAGCTGTAATCCTCTGAGGCTGAGTTATACCCGACTCAACATAGGCATGATGAATTAAAGATTTCAACCAAGATGCCAAAGAAATGGCAGAAGCTTTCTGGCCTTTTCTAGAACCGGAAAAGATGACAAATAGACTAGAAGTCTTACGGAAAGTCTTAGTAGCTTCAACATAATATTTCAAAGCTCTAACAACATCCAAAGAATGCAATGATTTCTCCTTAGAATTCTTAGGATTAGGGCATAATGAAGGAACTACAATTTCTCTACTAATGTTGTTGGAATTCACAACCTTAGGTAAAAATTCAAAAGAAGTTCGCAACACTGCCTTATCCTGATGAAAAATCAGAAAAGGAGACTCACAAGAAAGAGCAGACAATTCAGAGACTCTTCTGGCAGAAGAGACAGCCAAAAGGAACAAAACTTTCCAAGAAAGTAATTTAATGTCCAATGAATGCATAGGTTCAAACGGAGGAGCTTGAAGAGCCCCCAAAACCAAATTCAAACTCCAAGGAGGAGAAATTGACTTAATGACAGGTTTAATACGAACCAAGGCTTGTACAAAACAATGAATATCAGGAAGATTAGCAATCTTTCTGTGAAAAAGAACAGAAAGAGCAGAGATTTGACCTTTCAAGGAACTTGCGGACAAACCTTTATCTAAACCATCCAGAAGAAACTGTAAAATTCTCGGAATTCTAAAAGAATGCCAGGAAAAAATGATGAGAAAGACACCAAGAAATATAAGTCTTCCAGACTCTATAATATATCTCTCTAGATACAGATTTACGAGCCTGTAACATAGTATTAATCACAGAGTCAGAGAAACCTCTTTGACCAAGAATCAAGCGTTCAATCTCCATACCTTTAAATTTAAGGATTTGAGATCCTGATGGAAAAAAGGACCTTGCGACAGAAGGTCTGGTCTTAATGGTTGGCAAGAGGCCATCCGGGCAAGATCCGCATACCAAAACCTGTGAGGCCATGCTGGAGCTACCAGCAGAACAAACGAGCATTCCTTCAGAATCTTGGAGATTACTCTTGGAAGAAGAACTAGAGGTGGAAACATATAGGCAGGATGATACTTCCAAGGAAGTGATAATGCATCCACTGCCTCCGCCTGAGGATCCCGGGATCTGGACAGATACCTGGGAAGTTTCTTGTTTAGATGAGAAGCCATCAGATCTATTTCTGGAAGTTCTCACATTTGAACAAACTGAAGAAATACCTCTGGGTGAAGAGACCATTCGCCCGGATGCAACGTTTGGCGACTGAGATAATCCGCTTCCCAATTGTCTATTCCTGGAATATGAACCGCAGAGATTAGACAGGAGCTGGATTCCGCCCAAACCAGAATTCGAGATACTTCTTTCATAGCCAGAGGACTGTGAGTCCCTCCTTGATGATTGATGTATGCCACAGTTGTGACATTGTCTGTCTGAAAACAAATGAACGATTCTCTCTTCAGAAGAGGCCAAGACTGAAGAGCTCTGAAAATTGCACGAAGTTCCAAAATATTGATCGGTAATCTCACCTCCTGAGATTCCCAAACCCCTTGTGCTGTCAGAGACCCCCACACAGCTCCCCAACCTGTAAGACTTGCATCTGTTGAAATTACAGTCCAGGTCGGAAGAACAAAAGAAGCCCCCTGAACTAAACGATGGTGATCTGTCCACCACGTCAGAGAGTGTCATACAATCGGTTTTAAAGATATTAATTGAGATATCTTTGTGAAATCTCTGCACCACTGGTTCAGCATACAGAGCTGAAGAGGCCGCATGTGAAAATGAGCAAAGGGGATCGCGTCCGATGCCGCAGTCATAAGACCTAGAATTTCCATGCATAAGGCTACCGAAGGGAAAGATTGTGACTGAAGGTTTCGACAAGCTGATATCAACTTTAGATGTCTCATGTCTATCAAAGATAGAGTCATGGATACTGAATCTATCTGAAAACCTAAAAAGGTTACCTAAGTCTGAGGAATCAATGAACTTTTTGGTAAATTGATCCTCCAACCATGATGTTGAAGAAACAACACAAGTCGATTCGAATGAGATTCTGCTAAATATGAAGACTGAGCAAGTACCAAGATATCGTCCAAATAAGGAATACCACAATACCCTGTTCTCTGATTACAGACAGAAGGGCACCGAGAACCTTCGTAAAAAATTCTTGGAGCTGTTGCTAGGCCAAACAGCAGAGCCACAAACTGGTAATGCTTATCTAGGAAAGAGAATCTCAGAAACTGATAGTGATCTGGATGAATCGGAATATGCAGATATGCATCCTGTAAATCTATAGTAGACATACAATGCCCTTGTTGAACAAAAGGCAGGATAGTCCTTACAGTTACCATTTTGAATGTTGGTATCCTTACATAACGATTCAATATTTTTAGATCCAGAACTGGTCTGAAGGAATTTTCCTTCTTTGGTACAATGAAGAGATTTGAATAAAAACCCCAGTCCCTGTTCCAGAACTGGAACTGGCAAAATTACTCCAGTCAACTCTAGATCTGAAACACATTTCAGAAATGCTTGAGCCTTCGCTGGGTTTACTGGGACACGGGAAAGAAAAAATCTCTTTGCAGGAGGCCTTATCTTGAAGCCAATTCTGTACCCTTCTGAAACAATGTTCTGAATCCAAAGATTGTGAACAGAATTGATCCAAATTTCTTAGAAAAAACGTAATCTGCCCCCTACCAGCTGAGCTGGAATGAGGGCCGCACCTTCATGTGGACTTAGGAGCTGGCTTTGATTTTCTAAAAGGCTTGGATTTATTCCAGACTGGAGATGGTTTCCAAACTGATACCGCTCCTGAGGATGAAGGATCAGGTTTTTGTTCCTTGTTGTGACAAAAGGAATGAAAACGATCATTACCCTGGAAAGAAAGGGAAAGCAGAGTAGACTTAGAAGACATAACAGCATTCCAAGTTTTAAGCCATAAAGCTCTTCTAGCTAAAATAGCTAGAGACATATACCTGACATCAACTCTAATGATATCAAAGATGGCATTACAAATAAAATTATTAGCATGTTGAAGAATAAAAATGCTATGAGAATTATGATCTGTTACTTGTTGCGCTAAAGCTTCTAACCAAAAGATGAAGCTGCAGCAACATCCGCTAAAGATATAGCAGGTCTAAGAAGATTACCTGAACACAAGTAAGCTTTTCTTAGAAAGGATTCAATTTTCCTATCTAAAGGATCCTTAAGGAAGTACCATCTGCCGTAGGAATAGTACGCTTAACAAGAGTAGAGACAGCCCCATCAACTTTAGGGATTTTGTCCCAAAACTCTAATCTGTCAGATGGCACAGGATATAATTGCTTAAAACGTTTAGAAGGAGTAAATGAATTACCCAAATTATTCCATTCCCTGGAAATTACTTCAGAAATAGCACTAGGGACAGGAAAAACTTCTGGAATAACTACAGGAGATTTAAAAACCTTATTTAAACGTTTAGATTTAGTATCAAGAGGACCAGAATCCTCAATTTCTAATGCAATTAGGACTTCTTTAAGTAAAGAACGAATAAATTTCATTTTAAATAAATATGAAAATTTATCAGCATCAACCTCTGAGACAGAATCCTCTGAACCAGAATAACCATTATCAGAATCAGAATGATGATGTTCATTTAAAAATTCATCTGAGAAATGAGAAGTTTTAAAAGACTTTTTACATTTACTAGAAGGAGGAATAACAGACATAGCCTTCTTAATGGATTTAAAAACAAAATCTCTTATGTTATCAGGAACACTCTGAGTATTAGATGTTGACAGAACAGCAACAGGTAATGTAACAGTACTTAAAGGAAATATTATCTGCATAAACAGTTTGTCATGACAAAACAGTACAAACAACAGCTGGAGGAACAGATACCATAAGTTTACAGTAGATACACTTAGCTTTGGTAGCTCCAGCCCCAGGCAGGGATATTCCAGAAGTATCTTCTGACTCAGCTTCAACGTGGGACATCTTGCAATATGTAATAGAAAAAACAACATATAAAGCAAAATTGATCAAATTCCTTAAATGACAGTTTCAGGAATGGGAAAAAAAAATGCCAGTGAATAAGCTTCTAGCAATCAGAAGCAAAAAATCAATGAGACTTGTGGAGACAAAAGTGACTCCCATATTTTTTTGCGCCAAAAAAGACGCCCACATTATTTGGCGCCTAAATGCTTTTGGCGCCAAAAATGACGCCACATCCGGAACGCCGACACTTTTGGCGCAAAAGAACGTCAAAAATGACGTAACTTCCGGCGACACGTATGACGCCGGAAACAGAAAATAATTTTTGCGCCAAAAAAGTCTGCGCCAAGAATGACGCAATAAAATGAAGCATTTTCAGCCCCCGCGAGCCTAACAGCCCACAGGGAAAGTCAAATTTTTAAGGTAAGAAAAAAATGAATTATTCATATGCATTATCCCAAATATGAAACTGATTGTCTGAAATAAGGAATGTTGAACATCCTGAGTCAAGGCAAATAAATGTTTGAATACATATATTTAGAACTTTATATAAAAAGTGCCCAACCATAGCTTAGAGTGTCACAGAAAATAAGACTTACTTACCCCAGGACACTCATTTACATGTAGTAGAAAGCCAAACCAGTACTGAAACGAGAATCAGTAGAGGAAATGGTATATATAAGAGTATATAGTCGATCTGAAAAGGGAGGTAAGAGATGAATCTCTACGACCGATAACAGAGAACCTATGAAATAGACCCCGTAGAAGGAGATCACTGCATTCAAATAGGCAATACTCTCCTCACATCCCTCTGACATTCACTGCACACTGAGAGGAAAACCGGGCTCCAACCTGCTGCGGAGCGCATATCAACGTAGAATCTAGCACAAACTTACTTCACCACCTCCATAGGAGGCAAAGTTTGTAAAACTGATTTGTGGGTGTGGTGAGGGGTGTATTTAAATGAAAGTCTTCCAAACTCGATAATAAATCTTTCTAGAGACAGATTTACGAGCCTGAAACATAGTATTAATCAATGAGTCAGAGAAACCTCTATGACTAAGAATCAAGCGTTTAATCTCCATACCTTCAAATTTAATGATTTGAGATCCTGATGGAAAAATGGGCCTTGAGAAAGAAAGTCTGGTCTTAAAGGAAGTGTTAAAATGGAGCGCTCGAGGAGAGCTAAAGTGCGGCCGTAGTGGACAGACAAATAATATACCAGACAATAATAGACTATAGCAAGTGCAGAAAATTAACCACAAAAGCCTAATCTATAAGTCCTAGATATGTACTAGATATATGTACTGGGAAGTGCTGCAAATATATAACTACAATCAATAAGAAATGCGAATAAAATGGGTAATTTATATAAAGCAATTCATATACATGTTAAAAAAATATATACATAGATATAATGAATATTCATAAAAAATACATTTAATACAATTAGTAAAAGGTCGACCTTAATGTGTCAAATAACAATGCATCGATAAATACAATTACAAAAATAAAAATAAATTTGCAAAAAACAATTAAATGTGCAAAAAACAAATACAATTGTTTGATACTGTGTATCCAATAGAACAAATGTCCTCAAATGTCAAATTGTCTATAAAAGAGTCTTTATGTCCTTTTTGCTTGCAAACTTGAGTATCCGTGTAGACGACAAGCCTCCTGGTGACAAAGGACAAACTCCTTAAGGCAGTGTGAAGAGCCTTATGTGAACTATATAATCTGTACTCACAGTTAAGAAAGTTGATATCTGCAAAAGTATATAATGCCCAGGTGCATATACTGTGTACTTCTTAGTCCCAGAGGTTCACCACACCATACAATCGATATATGGGATATGAGTTAAATTTCAATAGTGATATAAAATTACAAGTAACTTGTCTACTCGCAATCCTGGAGCCTTACATCCTACAAGCGGCTGCTAACTGAATAACCCCTGAAAACTGACAGGCTGAATCGCAATCAGCCTGAACAGTCAAAGGTGCCGTGGGCCAAAATTCAGATGCGCCGTTTATCACAGGAATACCGGCTCTATGCGAATTGAGATAGTAACTCCGTGAACGGAGTGAATATGAGCAACGCGTTTCAATTTTTAAATCTTTGTCAAGCTCGTTACCGGAGGACTCTTTCCCGGGTAAATATATACCTGTATCTATGTTCTGAATGGATGACCTCATAACCAATCAGGATAGCTGAAAGCGCAAACTGTCAATCATTCCTTGATCTAAGCCGCGGCCAAAATACAAACGGCATATTGCCATGCCAACACTCTATACACAAATTTACAGCGTGCTAGATTAAAGGTTATGATATACACAAACTACTAATTTTATAATGTCAAAGTTTCACTTGGAAATTAAAATATAACTGACATCGTGAAAAATGAATAAAAACCGAAATATGGGGAAAACAAGTAAAACTGCCAGAGGATATTGCATTGCCTAATTTTAAAACTTATTTAAAATTTCTCACTAGCTCTAATAGGGCAATGATTAATGATAGAACTCCTCAAATATAGATGTATAATAAATAAAAAAAATAAAAATATATAAATATATATTTGTATTCAAGATATAAAAAATAATAATAATAAAACATTTTTGGCATTTAACTAAGATATAATAAAATGAAATATCTGAGAAAAAAAGAAATATCTGAGAAAAAAAGAAATCTAATAAAAATTGAATTGATAAAATCACATATAAAAAATTCTAATATTATTTTCTTATTATAAAAAGCAACCTATTTTTATAATAAGAAAATATTAGAATTTTTTATATGTGATTTTATCAATTCAATTTTTATTAGATTTCTTTTTTCTCAGATATTTCATTTTATTATATCTTAGTTAAATGCCAAAAATGTTTTATTATTATTATTTTTTATATCTTGAATACAAATATATATTTATATATTTTTATTTATTATACATCTATATTTGAGGAGTTCTATCATTAATCATCACCCTATTAGAGCTAGTGAGAAATTTTAAATACATTTTAAATAAGTTTTAAAATTAGGCAATGCAATATCCTCTGGCAGTTTTACTTGTTTTCCCCATATTTCGGTTTTTATACATTTTTCAGTTATATTTTAATTTCCAAGTGAAACTTTGACATTATAAAATTAGTGGTTTGTGTATATCATAACCTTTAATCTAGCATGCTGTAAATTTGTGTATAGAGTGTTGGCATGGCAATATGCCATTTGTATTTTGGCCGCGGCTTAGATCAAGGAATGATTGACAGTTTGCGCTTTCAGCTATCCTGATTGGTTATGAGGTCATCCATTCAGAACGTAGATACAGGTATATATTTACCCAGGAAAGAGTCCTCCGGTAACGAGCTTGACAAAGATTTAAAAATTGAAACGCGTTGCTCATATTCACTCCGTTCACGGAGTTACTATCTCAATTCGCATAGAGCCGGTATTCCTGTGATAAACGGCGCATCTGAATTATGGCCCACGGCACCTTTGACTGTTCAGGCTGATTGCGATTCAGCCTGTCAGTTTTCAGGGGTTATTCAGTTAGCAGCCGCTTGTAGGATCTAAGGCTCCAGGATTGCGAGTAGACACTTTACTTGTAATTTTATATCACTATTGAAATTTAACTCATATCCCATATATCGATTGTATGGTGTGGTGAACCTCTGGGACTAAGAAGTACACAGTATATGCACCTGGGCATTATATACTTTTGCAGATATCAACTTTCTTAACTGTGAGTACAGATTATATAGTTCACATAAGGCTCTTCACACTGCCTTAAGGAGTTTGTCCTTTGTCACCAGGAGGCTTGTCGTCTACACGGATACTCAAGTTTGCAAGCAAAAAGGACATAAAGACTCTTTTATAGACAATTTGACATTTGAGAACATTTGTTCTATTGGATACACAGTATCAAACAATTGTATTTGTTTTTTGCACATTTAATTGTTTTTTGCAAATTTATTTTTATTTTTGTAATTGTATTTATCGATGCATTGTTATTTGACACATTAAGGTCGACCTTTTACTAATTGTATTAAATGTATTTTTTATGAATATTCATTATATCTATGTATATTTTTTTTTAACATGTATATGAATTGCTTTATATAAATTACCCATTTTATTCGCATTTCTTATTGATTGTAGTTATATATTTGCAGCACTTCCCAGTACATATATCTAGTACATATCTGTGAGGATTTATTATAAGATTAATGTGAACCCAGTTGTATCTACTCCACTCAGTCTCACACCAAACCTAGGTACCTTGATAAACTAGGAACCTTATTCTGCTCATTGACTGAGGGTGACCTGTTTAGGTCAAAAGTAAATTACAACTAACTTTAGTTGCTGGAGATATGCACAACAATGTGAATGTGCTAATACTCTCCTAATTAAAATAATAGCTATTGCTAAACAATAAATAATCTCTTTGGAGATTGAATATATTATAACTTTATGTAATTGAAGCTCTGTTAGTATCTCTTTAAATAGAATGTAGCTTATCACTCAGATACAATACTTGAATGTTCAGGTTAGTATAGTTCATATGCAAACTTATTTATAAATACAGCAGGATTGTTATGGCATTATATTGTATGCAGAAATAACCAGGTTATATGCAGAAGATGTTAAGCATGCAAACTTTCCATTAGTAACGTATATGTATCAGATTGAATTGTTAGTCTATACAGTCTTTGGAACATATGATATTAGCGTAACTTCGGCAATAACTTTATGTTAAGTACGATACCCATCACTCCATGACCAGCGTGTACTTGTGGAGTCTTTGCTAGCTGGCGAATAAGTTGTCCTGAGAAGCAGTGTAGAATCCGGCAACAGAGAGGAGCTGCGACACTGACTCCCGGAGTGCTGATGACGTCAGACGCCGAACTACTGCAGACACGCTGTATGTCAGTTAGCGTTTCAGAATAAAGTATGCTGTCCTGTGATTGAAAAGAACTTTGCAGATATAAGGTTAGCAAACACTTGATGAAAATAGAGAGAGCTTCTTGAAAGTTATGATCACTCCTCATGCGAATCAAATTACCAAGCATAGTTGAATTAGAGAGGAGGGCTTATAAAGGCATAACGGTCATGTGATATTATGTTTAAAGGGACAGTCAAACGTGGGAAAACATGAAGTATAGAGAGAGAGAATTACTGTGATATTACAGGACACTGCCCTTAACGATCTGCTCCGCAGATCAGGGTTTGAGACGGTCTGGATGTCTGCGATGAAACAGAGATACCAATCTAGGGGCTGATAAGTTAGTGGAGGGTTTCCAAGAATCCTCTTCTGATGTATAATTTTTCCACTGGACTAAATACTGTAGAGAATTCTTATAGAATCTAGAATCCAGAATGGAATCAACTTCATATGATACTTCATCCTCAATGAGTGTCGGAACTTGAGTTGTCAAGACTTGATCTCTGACTGGAACATAAGGTTTCAAAAGGGATACATGAAATGTTGGATGTATCTTAAAAGAATTTGGTAGTTGTAAAGTGACAGCATTAGCATTAACAATCCTAATAATTTTGTAAGGACCAATAAACAGAGAACCAAGCTTTTTACTGGGAATGTGAAGCTTCAAGTGTTTAGAAGACAACCAAACTAGATCTCCCACCTTATAATCAGGAGGTTTCGTTCTCCTTAAGTCATAATAACGTTTTTGCTTTTCTTGAGATTGTAGTAAAATCTGTTTTAGTTGAATGAATCTTTCAGCAATCGTATTCACAGTGTCATTTACCAAAGGACAAGAACTTTCTGATCTTTGAAGAAGATAAGAGGGATGAAACCCATAGTTAATGAAAAATGGAGTTGTATTGGTAGATGAATTAATGGTGTTATTATAGGAGAATTCAGCAGTAGGTAGAAGAGAAGACCAGTTGTCTTGCTGAAATGTACAGTAGCATCTTAGATATTGCTCTAAACTCTGATTAGTCCTTTCGGTCTGACCGTTTGTTTGAGGATGGTAAGCTGAACGCAAACGGCGATCAATATGCAAACTAGAACAGAGTTGTGTCCAAAAATCGAGAGGTAAATTGTGTACCCCTGTCAGTCGTAATAGAATTAGGTAACCCATGCAATCTGACAATATGTTTGATGAACAATTCTGCTGTTTCTGAAGCTGTTGGCAAAGTGTGAATAGGTATAAAATGTGCCATTTTTGAAAAGAGATCCACAACAACCAGGATGACTGTGTTGTTAGAAGAGGGAGGTAGATCGACAATGAAGTCTAGAGCAATATCTTGCCAAGGTCTGTCAGCGATTGGAAGAGATAAAAGTAAACCATAAGGGTGAATTCTTTGAGATTTACATTTGGTACATACAGCACACCCTTGTATGCATTGTTTTACAGACTGAATCATATGTGGCCACCAGAAATCCCTTTGAATTAAATGAAGAGTTTTCTTGAAACCAGGATGTCCTGAAAGTGGAATATCATGTGCCATAGCTAAAATGTCATTCCTAAGAGATTCTGGAACATACAGTGCATGACCATGGTAGAAAAATCCATCATTACCTTTATGAATCCTAGAATCATTAATCAATGGATCATTCTGTTGTTGTTCTTTGAGAATAGATGTTTTCCCCACTAAGAGGCCAATGAATTTTTCTGGTGGTATTATTGAGTTTAGTTCAGAACTCTCAGTTAATGGAGTTGAATATCTAGATAGAGCATCTGCCTTTGTATTTCTTACTCCTGGACGATAAGTGATTAGAAAATCAAATCTAGTAAAGAATAAACTCCATCTGACTTGTCTGGAAGAAAGACTTTTATTAGTTTTTAGATATTGTAGATTACGATGATCTGTAAATATGATGATTGGAAATCTTGCCCCTTCTAGTAGATGTCTCCAAAATTCAAATGCAGCCTTGATGGCAAGAAGTTCTTTTTCCCCAATTGGGTAATTAATTTCGGCCGAATTCATAACCCGAGAATAATATGCGACAGGATGAAGCATGTTGGTAGAAGAATCTCTTTGAGACAGAATGGCTCCTATTGCAAATTCGGATGCATCTACTTCTAATGTATATTGTTTCGATGGATCTGGGAATTGTAGGATTGGAGCGGTAATGAAACTATGTTTGAGAGCATTAAAAGAATCATCTGCCTTTTGGTTCCAGTGGTATTTGTGGTTCTTTCGGGTGAGTAGTGTGAGAGGTTTTGCGATAGTAGAGAAACCTTTAATAAATTTTCTATAAAAATTTGAGAATCCTAAGAACCTCTGGAGCTCTTTCTTATTTTTTGGAATAGGCCAGTTAGTGATAGCTTGTACTTTGTTGTCCTCCATGGATATTCCTTTTGGTGAAATATGATACCCCAGGAAAGAAATAGTATCAGAATTGAATATACATTTTTCTGCCTTAACATATAAGTTGTTCTGTCTTAATCTTGAAAGAACTGTTCTGACATGTTGTATGTGATCCTCTTTGGAATTTGAATAAATGAGAATATCGTCCAAATAAATGACAATGTATGTGTCAAGTAAATCTTTGAAAACATCATTAATGAAAAACTGAAAAGTTGCAGGTGCATTGCACAAACCAAAAGGCATGACACAATACTCGTTGAGACCATACCTAGTATGAAAGGCAGTTAACCATTCATCACCTTTGTGAATTCTAATTAAATTATATGCACCTCTTAAATCCAGTTTGGTGAAAATGGTAGCACCCTGTAACCTCTCTATGAGTTCTGGAATAAGAGGTAAAGGATATCTATTTTTTATTGTACAGTTGTTCAGTTGTCTATAGTCAATTATAGGCCTGAGACTGTCATCTTTATTCTTCACGAAAAAGATCCCGGCACCAGCTGAAGATGTAGAAGGCCGAATAAAACCTTTTTTTTAGATTTTCCTCAAGATATCCTTTGAGATGAAGCAGTTCTGGTTCAGAGAGTGGATATATACGACCATAAGGAATTTTACTGTTTGGTTTTAAATCGATAGGACAGTCGTAAGGTCTGTGGGGAGGTAGAGATTGAGCCTCAACCTTATCAAAAACATCATAAAAATCTGAGTACTCTGTTGGTATATTTGTCATATCTACCTGTAATATAGTTTGTGATTGTGTACAATGTGTTTTACAATATGGTGAGTCAAAGGAAATAGTACCACTATTCCATGAGATGGTTGGTTGATGTTTCTTTAGCCATGAGAGTCCTAGAATTATGGGGTACAAAGGAGAATGAATAACCTCGAAGGTACACAATTCAGAGTGACCTGATGGAAATGTTAATGATAATGGAACTGTATGATGGGTAACAGGACCTGAATTGATAAAAGAACCATCAACGACTCGAATAGGTAATGCAATTAATTTTTTAATTATAGGAATCTTGTGATTTTCAACAAAAGAAGAATGAATGAAATTATTAGTTACTCCTGAATCGATTACCACCTGGGCTTTAAGTTGATGTTGATCCCACTGTAGACAAACAGAAAGAGTAAAGTGAGATGGGTTTTTTATAACAGTCTCATTTAAATGAGCTATCTCTTGCTTACCCTTTTTTGATTTTAACAGAATTGGACACTCCTTTACTCCGTGGTCTTTAGCAGCACAATATAAACAAAGATTATGTTGTCTTCGTCTAGCCTTTTCTTCCGGTTTAAGAGGACCTTTGACAAAACCTATCTCCATAGGCTCATCTGTTGATCGGATAGTGGAAACTGAATGAGAGCTATAGGATTTCTTGGAAGATAATTCTGATGACCCTCTTTCAATCTTCCTTTCCCTCAAACGACGATCAATAGATATAGACAAGGTCATAAGATTTTCTAAGTCCTTAGGAATAACCACACGTGCCAATTCATCTTTTAGAGAATCCGCTTATCCAATACGGAATTGGTTTGTCAAAGCTGGGTTATTCCACTGTGTGTCAGGTGCCCACCTTTTGAAATCAGTTATATATTCTTCTACAGGGCGTCTACCTTGTCGCAAATGTCTGATAGAATTTTCTGCTGAAGCTTGTTTGTCATGATCTTCATATAGTAAGGACATGGCATTAAAAAATTATTCTAATGAGTTTAAGATAGGATCTTCTTTCTCATAGTATGCATTAGCCCATGCCTTGGCTTCACCAGTGAGATAAGAAATTACCGTTAGAACTTTAACCCTTTCGGTAGGATAGGTTCTTGGTTTCAATGAAAATAATAAAGTACATGAATTTTTGAAGTCTCTAAATTGAGTTCTGTCTCCAGAAAATCTCTCAGGTGGACATATTTGTGGCTCAGGGGAAACAAGAGGTGATGGTAAAGTTTGAGCAGGTACATGATCCCTAATATATTTTCATAATTCCTGATTTTCAACTTGGAGGTCCCTAAGACCCTGGATCATTATATCCATATTTTGAGAAAGGGTTCCAACACGGTTGGATAATTCAGTAACATCCATTATAGATACAAGTGGGTTAAGGGTGGCTTGGTAATATGTGAGGATTTATTATAAGATTAATGTGAACCCAGTTGTATCTACTCCACTCAGTCTCACACCAAACCTAGGTACCTTGATAAACTAGGAACCTTATTCTGCTCATTGACTGAGGGTGACCTGTTTAGGTCAAAAGTAAATTACAACTAACTTTAGTTGCTGGAGATATGCACAACAATGTGAATGTGCTAATACTCTCCTAATTAAAATAATAGCTATTGCTAAACAATAAATAATCTCTTTGGAGATTGAATATATTATAACTTTATGTAATTGAAGCTCTGTTAGTATCTCTTTAAATAGAATGTAGCTTATCACTCAGATACAATACTTGAATGTTCAGGTTAGTATAGTTCATATGCAAACTTATTTATAAATACAGCAGGATTGTTATGGCATTATATTGTATGCAGAAATAACCAGGTTATATGCAGAAGATGTTAAGCATGCAAACTTTCCATTAGTAACGTATATGTATCAGATTGAATTGTTAGTCTATACAGTCTTTGGAACATATGATATTAGCGTAACTTCTGCAATAACTTTATGCTAAGTACGATACCCATCACTCCATGACCAGCGTGTACTTGTGGAGTCTTTGCTAGCTGGCGAATAAGTTGTCCTGAGAAGCAGTGTAGAATCCGGCAACAGAGAGGAGCTGCGACACTGACTCCCGGAGTGCTGATGACGTCAGACGCCGAACTACTGCAGACACGCTGTATGTCAGTTAGCGTTTCAGAATAAAGTATGCTGTCCTGTGATTGAAAAGAACTTTGCAGATATAAGGTTAGCAAACACTTGATGAAAATAGAGAGAGCTTCTTGAAAGTTATGATCACTCCTCATGCGAATCAAATTACCAAGCATAGTTGAATTAGAGAGGAGGGCTTATAAAGGCATAACGGTCATGTGATATTATGTTTAAAGGGACAGTCAAACGTGGAAAACATGAAGTATAGAGAGAGAGAATTACTGTGATATGACAATATCTAGGACTTATAGATTAGGCTTTTGTGGTTAATTTTCTGCGCTTGCTATAGTCTATTATTGTCTGGTATATTATTTGTCTGTCCACTACGGCCGAACTTTAGCTCTCCTCGAGCGCTCCATTTTAACATTTTTAATATTTGCTAATTTTTATAGAATCTGAGAGACTTCTATTTATCTTGGAGTTTGTGTAGTAGTTTTATTTTGGCACAGTCTCACACATATCTGTTTCTCTTAACGGAAGTGTCCAAGGTTGGCAACTGGCCATCTGAAAGAGATCCGCATACCAAAACCCGTGAGGCCATGCTGGAGCCACCAGCAGTGCAAACGCTCCATTAGAATTTTGGAAATCACTTGGAAGAAGAACTAGAGGCGGAAGGATATAGACAGAATGATAATTCCAAAGAAGTGTCAAAGCATACACTACTTCCGAAGGAAAGGTAGGTGTGTAAAGACAACACACCTGAGGTAGCGCTAATCTCTAATATAAGTAGGACATAAAACTCAACAGTTTACTTAATTAATAACTAGAAAAATTATTAAATGGCAATAAATTAATACAACATTTCAATTCATAAAAACATACAAATAAAGAAGATAAGGGTATTCAAGTCCATGTATGTGGTGATATATAAAGACACAAAGGAATCCAGCTGCTCCTCTAAAACAGGTGAATCCACAGACCTTGATTGAAAGCAAAACGATCTAAAAAGATAGAGGAGAGGAGCGCAGACTCAAATGCAGGGTATAACAAAATTTAATAGTGTAAACAAAGACAAGTGGCAACTCACAAAGTATATAACATAAAATGGCATATAGTGTATCAATAACACTTAGCAACTTATCCCCTCTTCAAGTGTGTCCAGAAAGGAGTTCCAGGAAAAGGCAGGACAGGTGTATATCCTCATTCGCTCCAGGGAGGAAGCAAACAGGCAGCCGGCATAAGTTCCCAAAGAGTGCCAGAAATCAGGCTGGCAACGGTAGCAAAGTTCGTTTCAATGGTATAAATAATGGCGATATAGTACCTTATCTGGCAAATAAGTGAATGAGATCCTAGGCTCCCAAATCCAAAAGTTCTGTGCTGCAGGTTCAGAACTGAGGACGGCCTCACTGGATCAAACAAATGACGTTAAAGGGGAGGAGCTCTACGCGTTTCGTCCCAGTAACGTAGGGACTTTCTCAAGAGTGATTTGTTAGTAGCGTGCATATCCTCTTATAGGTAGTGTATATCAACACTCCCACATTTTGCACCAATGGGGTTAAAGGTCTTAATGATATGCACGATACTTCAAACAGGGGATTATAAACAAACGCTTGTAATAGCGTAAGTGTAGCTAATTTTCCGATATTCACAGAACATGATTGATATACAATAATAGCGATCTACAATTATAATACAGTTCTAAACATAAACCATACCTATTGGTATCTAAAAATATTAAAAACATTATAAGTTAATATATATTCACATATAATTCTAAAAAATACAATTAATAATCATAAAAATATAACCAATAATCATTATAAATAAAAACCATTCAGTAAATATTTAAAAAACATTAATGGGCTTAAAAATGTGCTAAATGCAATACATCCTATATATATATATGTTGTAACCAACAATTCATATATAGATACACAATATGTGATATACATAAAAAGCCAATATTGTATAAAAATAAATAATGATGTGTAGAGTTAAAGGAATGCTTGCAAATCAATGTCGATATTTAACCCTTTCGGTTCCAAACAGTTAAGGGTCCTAATCCAAAAGGTCTCCCTTTTTCTAAGGTTTAGCAGTCTATTGGTGTCCCATACGTTGGGTTTAATCCATTCTATGATTTTAACGGATAGATCAGAAGGATTGCAATTATGGAAGAGCTTAAAGTGGCGTGAAACACTATGGTTCTCAAACCCTGATTCTATGTTTCTTATATGTTCCCTAACTCTATATTTTATTTTGCGTTTAGTGCGACCAATATAAATTAATCCACATTTGCATATGAGTTGGTAAATTACATATGTGGTATGACATGTGCACCTGTCCTTGCAGGGGTACCTTTTTGTTCCATCATAATTAAGAAAATAGGTGGAATTGCTGTCTATTCTAGGACAAAGAACACAATCAATGGTTTTGCAAGGGTATAAGCCATTCTTTCCCCCACACCATTTATTCACTGTTGTAAAATTAGAATTAGATTTTCTTAATTTAGTTGGTGCGATGTAATTCTTAATGTCTTTATTTTTCCTAAAAATGACATTAGGTTTGTCACCTACAATCTGTTTCAGCACAGGGTCAAGTTTGAGAACGTTCCAGTGTTTTCTTAAAATTCTCTGTATTTTTTGGTGTTGATTGTTATATTGGGTGACAAATTTAGGAACATGTTTTCTATCTTTTATCAGATTGTTCTTACCCTTTTGTGTATTATTAATTAGAGAGGCCCTATCCATCATATCGACCTTATATTTGCAATCTTCTAAATGTTTGGGATTGTAACCCTTCTCTATAAATTTGCCCATAAGTATGCTGGATTCCTCATTGTAATGCTCCATATTGGTGCAGTTACGTTTAATTCTTTGAAATTGTCCCAGGGGGATATTTTGTTTCCATTGCCTGAGATGTCCACTTCTAATGTTTAATAGGCTATTCCTATCCGTGGATTTACGATAATTCTTAACTGCTACTGTGTTTGAAACCTCATTATGATAAAGAGTGAGGTCTAAAAAGGGTATTGATTTCAATGATTTTTCCATAGTAAATTTTAAATTATAAGTGTTATTATTTATGTAGTTTAAAAAGTCATCTATGATATTCTCAGGGCCTTGCCAAATCATAATAATGTCATCGATATAACGATGGTATTTAATGACATTTGATTTGTAAGGGTTGTTGTTCCAAACCAAATTGTCCTCAAAATGTGACATATATAGATTAGCGTACGATGGGGCAAAGGTAGTCCCCATCGCCGTGCCTTGATGTTGTCTATAAAATCTTCCTTCAAATAAAAAATAGTTATGATTCAAAATAAATAATATTCCATTGACTAGGAAATCAATTTGTTTTTCAGCAAATCTATTCTTACTAAGTATATCGTTGATAGCAGACACCCCTTTTGTATGGGGAATACTTGTGTATAACGATGAAACGTCGCATGTAACCCAGACATAGCCTAATTCCCATTTAAAGCCTTCAAATTTCTGGATGACATCTATCGTGTCTCTGAGATAGGCTCTTGTATGAGTGACAATAGGCTGTAGGAAGTAATCAATATATTTTGAAAGGTTGTCACATAAAGAGCCTATCCCAGAGACAATCGGTCTACCTGGGGGGGTCTTGGAGTCCTTATGCACCTTGGGTAGGTGGTAAAAGCAAGATATCTTAGGGGCTACTTCATATATAAAGTTATATTCATTCAGGTTGAGAACGCCGTTGGTTTTGGCCATATTTAAAAATTCTAATAATTCTGCTTTGTATTTGTTAGTGGGATTAAATGTTAAATTGATATAGGTGGTAGAGTCAGATAGAAGTCTATTCGCTTCTTTCAAATAGTCTCCCCTGTTCTGGACAACAATCCCCCCACCCTTATCAGCTGCCCTAAACACCACATCGGTACATTTACTTAAATTATTAAGGGCCTCACGTTCTTTCTTTGATAGGTTGTCACCTAATTTAGATTGGTGTGATAAATTGCTTGTTGATAGGGCAGCTAGATCCTCACATACTAATTTATTGAATATTTTGATATATTCAGACTGGGTGTGCTGTGGATAAAAAATTGACTTTTTCTTTAAATTGCAATGTTTTATTGAAAAATCCTCGTTCTCTTCATATATTGAAAAGTCTAGATTCTCTACTGTATCAGAGAATGTATCCGATGATAGGGGATCACCATTGTTGTCATTTAATAAAATAAGGTTATTGAGGATTTCATCATCATCCTTAGTCAATGATGATACTGGATACGGGTAATGGATATCTGACTGTTTAAAAAAATATCTTTTCAAAGTTAAATTGCGTATAAACCTCTGAAAGTCTATATACAATGTCATTAAATACCATCGTTATATCGATGACATTATTATGATTTGGCAAGGCCCTGAGAATATCATAGATGACTTTTTAAACTACATAAATAATAACACTTATAATTTAAAATTTACTATGGAAAAATCATTGAAATCAATACCCTTTTTAGACCTCACTCTTTATCATAATGAGGTTTCAAACACAGTAGCAGTTAAGAATTATCGTAAATCCACGGATAGGAATAGCCTATTAAACATTAGAAGTGGACATCTCAGGCAATGGAAACAAAATATCCCCCTGGGACAATTTCAAAGAATTAAACGTAACTGCACCAATATGGAGCATTACAATGAGGAATCCAGCATACTTATGGGCAAATTTATAGAGAAGGGTTACAATCCCAAACATTTAGAAGATTGCAAATATAAGGTCGATATGATGGATAGGGCCTCTCTAATTAATAATACACAAAAGGGTAAGAACAATCTGATAAAAGATAGAAAACATGTTCCTAAATTTGTCACCCAATATAACAATCAACACCAAAAAATACAGAGAATTTTAAGAAAACACTGGAACGTTCTCAAACTTGACCCTGTGCTGAAACAGATTGTAGGTGACAAACCTAATGTCATTTTTAGGAAAAATAAAGACATTAAGAATTACATCGCACCAACTAAATTAAGAAAATCTAATTCTAATTTTACAACAGTGAATAAATGGTGTGGGGGAAAGAATGGCTTATACCCTTGCAAAACCATTGATTGTGTTCTTTGTCCTAGAATAGACAGCAATTCCACCTATTTTCTTAATTATGATGGAACAAAAAGGTACCCCTGCAAGGACAGGTGCACATGTCATACCACATATGTAATTTACCAACTCATATGCAAATGTGGATTAATTTATATTGGTCGCACTAAACGCAAAATAAAATATAGAGTTAGGGAACATATAAGAAACATAGAATCAGGGTTTGAGAACCATAGTGTTTCACGCCACTTTAAGCTCTTCCATAATTGCAATCCTTCTGATCTATCCGTTAAAATCATAGAATGGATTAAACCCAACGTATGGGACACCAATAGACTGCTAAACCTTAGAAAAAGGGAGACCTTTTGGATTAGGACCCTTAACTGTTTGGAACCGAAAGGGTTAAATATCGACATTGATTTGCAAGCATTCCTTTAACTCTACACATCATTATTTATTTTTATACAATATTGGCTTTTTATGTATATCACATATTGTGTATCTATATATGAATTGTTGGTTACAACATATATATATAGGATGTATTGCATTTAGCACATTTTTAAGCCCATTAATGTTTTTTAAATATTTACTGAATGGTTTTTATTTATAATGATTATTGGTTATATTTTTATGATTATTAATTGTATTTTTTAGAATTATATGTGAATATATATTAACTTATAATGTTTTTAATATTTTTAGATACCAATAGGTATGGTTTATGTTTAGAACTGTATTATAATTGTAGATCGCTATTATTGTATATCAATCATGTTCTGTGAATATCGGAAAATTAGCTACACTTACGCTATTACAAGCGTTTGTTTATAATCCCCTGTTTGAAGTATCGTGCATATCATTAAGACCTTTAACCCCATTGGTGCAAAATGTGGGAGTGTTGATATACACTACCTATAAGAGGATATGCACGCTACTAACAAATCACTCTTGAGAAAGTCCCTACGTTACTGGGACGAAACGCGTAGAGCTCCTCCCCTTTAACGTCATTTGTTTGATCCAGTGAGGCCGTCCTCAGTTCTGAACCTGCAGCACAGAACTTTTGGATTTGGGAGCCTAGGATCTCATTCACTTATTTGCCAGATAAGGTACTATATCGCCATTATTTATACCATTGAAACGAACTTTGCTACCGTTGCCAGCCTGATTTCTGGCACTCTTTGGGAACTTATGCCGGCTGCCTGTTTGCTTCCTCCCTGGAGCGAATGAGGATATACACCTGTCCTGCCTTTTCCTGGAACTCCTTTCTGGACACACTTGAAGAGGGGATAAGTTGCTAAGTGTTATTGATACACTATATGCCATTTTATGTTATATACTTTGTGAGTTGCCACTTGTCTTTGTTTACACTATTAAATTTTGTTATACCCTGCATTTGAGTCTGCATACACTACTTCCGCTTGAGGATCCCCGGACCTGAATAGGCCCCTGGGAAGTTCTAAACATATCTGGGTAAAGAGACCAATCTCCCGGATGTAAAGCTTGATTAACAGAGATAATCCGCTTCCCAAATGTCTATATCTGGGAAAAACATAATTTATGTAAGAACTTACCTGATAAATTAATTTCTTTCATATTAGCAAGAGTCCATGAGCTAGTGACGTATGGGATATACATTCCTACCAGGAGGGGAAAAGTTTCCCAAACCTCAAAATGCCTATAAATACACCCCTCACCACACCCACAAATCAGTTTAACGAATAGCCAAGAAGTGGGGTGATAAAAAAAAAAAAAGTGCAAAAGCATATAAAATAAGGAATTGGAATAGTTGTGCTTTATACAAAAAAATCATAACCACCAAAAAGGGTGGGCCTCATGGACTCTTGCTAATATGAAAGAAATGAATTTATCAGGTAAGTTCTTACATAAATTATGTTTTCTTTCATGTAATTAGCAAGAGTCAATGAGCTAGTGACGTATGGGATAATGACTACCCAAGATGTGGATCTTTCCACGCAAGAGTCACTAGAGAGGGAGGGATAAAATAAAGACAGCCAATTCCTGCTGAAAATAATCCACACCCAAAATAAAGTTTAAATGAAAACATAAGCAGAAGATTCAAACTGAAACCGCTGCCTGAAGTACTTTTCTACCAAAAACTGCTTCAGAAGAAGAAAACGCATCAAAATGGTAGAATTTAGTAAAAGTATGCAAAGAGGACCAAGTTGCTGCTTTGCAAATCTGATCAACCGAAGCCTCATTCCTAAACACCCAGGAAGTAGAAACTGATCTAGTAGAATGAGCTGTAATCCTTTGAGGCGGAGTTTTACCTGACTCGACATAAGCATGGTGAATTAAGGATTTCAACCAAGATGCCAAAGAAATGGCAGAAGCTTTCTGACCTTTTCTAGAACCGGAAAAGATGACAAATAGACTAGAAGTCTTTCGGAAAGACTTAGTAGCCTCAACATAATATTTCAAAGCTCTAACAACATCCAAAGAATGCAACGATTTCTCCTTAGAATTCTTAGGATTAGGACATAATGAAGGAACCACAATTTCTCTACTAATGTTGTTGGAATTCTCAACCTTAGGTAAAAATTCAAAAGAAGTTCGCAACACCGCCTTATCCTGATGAAAAATCAGAAAAGGAGACTCACAAGAAAGACCATCCTGAAGAAACTGTAAAATTCTCGGAATTCTAAAAGAATGCCAGGAAAAAGGATGAGAAAGACACCAAGAAATATAAGTCTTCCAGACTCTATAATATATCTCTCTAGATACAGATTTACGAGCCTGTAACATAGTATTAATCACAGAGTCAGAGAAACCTCTTTGACCAAGAATCAAGCGTTCAATCTCCATACCTTTAAATTTAAGGATTTGAGATCCTGATGGAAGAAAGGACCTTGCGACAGAAGGTCTGGTCTTAACGGAAGAGTCCACGGCTGGCAAGAGGCCATCCGGACAAGATCCGCATACCAAAACCTGTGAGGCCATGCTGGAGCTACCAGCAGAACAAACGAGCATTCCTTCAGAATCTTGGAGATTACCCTTGGAAGAAGAACTAGAGGCGGAAAGATATAGGCAGGATGATACTTCCAAGGAAGTGATAATGCATCCACTGCCTCCGCCTGAGGATCCCGGGATCTGGACAGATACCTGGGAAGTTTCTTGTTTAGATGAGAAGCCATCAGATCTATTTCTGGGAGTTCCCACATTTGAACAATCTGAAGAAATACCTCTGGGTGAAGAGACCATTCGCCCGGATGCAACGTTTGGTGACTGAGATAATCCGCTTCCCAATTGTCTATACCTGGGATATGAACCGCAGAGATTAGACAGGAGCTGGATTCCGCCCAAACCAGAATTCGAGATACTTCTTTCATAGCCAGAGGACTGTGAGTCCCTCCTTGATGATTGATGTATGCCACAGTTGTGACATTGTCTGTCTGAAAACAAATGAACGACTCTCTCTTCAGAAGAGGCCAAGACTGAAGAGCTCTGAAAATTGTACGGAGTTCCAAAATATTGATCGGTAATCTCACCTCCTGAGATTCCCAAACCCCTTGTGCCGTCAGAGACCCCCACACAGCTCCCCAACCTGTAAGACTTGCATCTATTGAGATTATAGTCCAGGTCGGAAGAACAAAAGAAGCCCCCTGAATTAAACGATGGTGATCTGTCCACCACGTCAGAGAATGTCGGACAATCGGTTTTAAAGATATTAATTGAGATATCTTTGTGTAATCCCTGCACCATTGGTTCAGCATACAGAGCTGAAGAGGTCCCATGTGAAAATGAGCAAAGGGGATCGCGTCCGATGCAGCAGTCATAAGACCTAGAATTTCCATGCATAAGGCTACCGAAGGGAATGATTGTGACTGAAGGTTTCGACAAGCTGAAATCAATTTTAGACGTCTCTTGTCTGTCAAAGATAGAGTCATGGACACTGAATCTATCTGGAAACCTAAAAAGGTTACCCTTGTCTGAGGAATCAATGAACTTTTTAGTGAATTGATCCTCCAACCATGATCTTGAAGAAACAACACAAGTCGATTCGTATGAGATTCTGTTAAATGTGAAGACTGAGCAAGTACCAAGATATCGTCCAAATAAGGAAATACCACAATACCCTGTTCTCCGATTACAGACAGAAGGGCACCGAGAACCTTTGTAAAAATTCTTGGAGCTGTAGCTAGGCCAAACGGCAGAGCCACAAACTGGTAATGCTTGTCCAGGAAAGAGAATCTCAGGAACTGATAGTGAGCTGGATGAATCGGAATATGCAGATATGCATCCTGTAAATCTATTGTAGACATATAATGCCCTTGCTGAACAAAAGGCAAGATAGTCCTTACAGTTACCATTTTGAATGTTGGTATCCTTACATAACGATTCAATATTTTTAGATCCAGAACTGGTCTGAAGGAATTCTCCTTCTTGGGTACAATGAAGAGATTCGAATAAAACCCCAGCCCCTGTTCCAAAACTGGAACTGGCATAATTACTCCAGCCAACTCTAAATCTGAAACACATTTCAGAAATGCTTGAGCTTTCACTGGGTTTACTGGGACACGGGAAAGAAAAAATCTCTTTGCAGGAGGTCTTATCTTGAAACCAATTCTGTACCCTTCTGAAACAATGTTCTAAATCCAAAGATTGTGAACAGAATTGATCCAAATTTCTTTGAAAAAACGTAATCTGCCCCCTACCAGCTGAGCTGGAATGAGGGCCGCACCTTCATGTGGACTTAGAAGCTGGCTTTGCTTTTCTAGAAGGCTTGGATTTATTCCAGACTGGAGATGGTTTCCAAACTGAAACTGCTCCTGAGGATGAAGGATCAGGCTTTTGTTCTTTGTTGAAACGAAAGGAACGAAAACGATTATTAGCCCTGTTTTTACTTTTAGATTTTTTATCCTGTGGTAAAAAAGTTCCTTTCCCACCAGTAACAGTTGAGATAATAGAATCCAACTGAGAACCAAATAATTTATTACCCTGGAAAGAAAGGGAAAGTAGAGTCGATTTAGAAGACATATCAGCATTCCAAGTTTTAAGCCATAAAGCTCTTCTAGCTAAAATAGCTAGAGACATAAACCTGACATCAACTCTGATAATATCAAAAATGGCATCACAGATAAAATTATTAGCATGTTGAAGAAGAATAATAATATTATGAGAATCATGATCTGTTACTTGTTGCGCTAAAGTTTCCAACCAAAAAGTTGAAGCTGCAGCAACATCAGCCAATGATATAGCAGGTCTAAGAAGATTACCTGAACACAGATAAGCTTTTCTTAGAAAGGATTCAATTTTCCTATCTAAAGGATCCTTAAAGGAAGTACCATCTGCCGTAGGAATAGTAGTATGTTTAGCAAGGGTAGAAATAGCCCCATCAACTTTAGGGATTTTGTCCCAAAACTCTAATCTGTCGGACGGTACAGGATATAATTGCTTAAAACGTTTAGGAGTAAATGAATTACCCAAATTATTCCATTCTCTGGAAATTACTTCAGAAAACATAATTTATGTAAGAACTTACCTGATAAATTCATTTCTTTCATATTAACAAGAGTCCATGAGCTAGTGACGTATGGGATATACATTCCTACCAGGAGGGGCAAAGTTTCCCAAACCTTAAAATGCCTATAAATACACCCCTCACCACACCCACAAATCAGTTTAACGAATAGCCAAGAAGTGGGGTGATAAGAAAAAAAGTGCGAAGCATATAAAATAAGGAATTGGAATAATTGTGCTTTATACAAAAAAATCATAACCACCCCAAAAAAGGGTGGGCCTCATGGACTCTTGTTAATATGAAAGAAATGAATTTATCAGGTAAGTTCTTACATAAATTATGTTTTCTTTCATGTAATTAACAAGAGTCCATGAGCTAGTGACGTATGGGATAATGACTACCCAAGATGTGGATCTTTCCACACAAGAGTCACTAGAGAGGGAGGGATAAAATAAAGACAGCCAATTCCTGCTGAAAATAATCCACACCCAAAATAAAGTTTAACAAAAAACATAAGCAGAAGATTCAAACTGAAACCGCTGCCTGAAGTACTTTTCTACCAAAAACTGCTTCAGAAGAAGAAAATACATCAAAATGGTAGAATTTAGTAAAAGTATGCAAAGAGGACCAAGTTGCTGCTTTGCAGATCTGGTCAACCGAAGCTTCATTCCTAAACGCCCAGGAAGTAGATACTGACCTAGTAGAATGAGCTGTAATTCTCTGAGGCGGAATTTTACCCGACTCAACATAGGCAAGATGAATTAAAGATTTCAACCAAGATGCCAAAGAAATGGCAGAAGCTTTCTGGCCTTTCCTAGAACCGGAAAAAGATAACAAATAGACTAGAAGTCTTACAGAAAGATTTCGTAGCTTCAACATAATATTTCAAAGCTCTAACAACATCCAAAGAATGCAACGATTTCTCCTTAGAATTCTTAGGATTAGGATATAATGAAGGAACCACAATTTCTCTACTAATGTTGTTGGAATTCACAACTTTAGGTAAAAATTCAAAAGAAGTTCGCAACACCGCCTTATCCTGATGAAGAATCAGAAAAGGAGACTCATAAGAAAGAGCAGATAATTCAGAAACTCTTCTGGCAGAAGAGATGGCCAAAAGGAACAAAACTTTCCAAGAAAGTAATTAATATCCAATGAATGCATAGGTTCAAATGGAGGAGCTTGAAGAGCCCCCAGAACCAAATTCAAACTCCAAGGAGGAGAAATTGACTTAATGACAGGCTTTATACAAACCAAAGCTTGTACAAAACAATGAATATCAGGAAGAATAGCAATCTTTCTGTGAAAAAGAACAGAAAGAGCAGAGATTTGACCTTTCAAGGAACTTGCGGACAAACCCTTATCTAAACCATCCTGAAGAAATTGTAATATTCTCGGTATTCTAAAAGAATGCCAAGAAAAATGATGAGAAAGACACCAAGAAATATAAGTCTTCCAGACTCTATAATATATCTCTCTGGATACAGATGTACGAGCCTGTAACATAGTATTAATCACAGAGTCAGAGAAACCTCTTTGACCAAGAATCAAGCGTTCAATCTCCATACCTTTAAATTTAAGGATTTCAGATCCTGATGGAAAAAAGGACCTTGAGACAAAAGGTCTGGTCTTAACGGAAGAGTCCACGGTTGGCAAGAGGCCATCCGGACAAGATCCGCATACCAAAACCTGTGAGGCCATGCCGGAGCTACCAGCAGAACAAACGAGCATTCCTTCAGAATCTTGGAGATTACTCTTGGAAGAAGAACTAGAGGCGGAAAGATATAGGCAGGATGATACTTCCAAGGAAGTGAAAATGCATCCACTGCCTCCGCCTGAGGATCCCGGAATCTGGACAGATACCTGGGAAGTTTCTTGTTTAGATGAGAAGCCATCAGAACTATTTCTGGAAGTTCCCACATTTGAACAATCTGAAGAAATACCTCTGGGTGAAGAGACCATTCGCCCGGATGCAACGTTTGGCGACTGAAATAATCCGCTTTCCAATTGTCCATACCTGGGATATAAACCGCAGAGATTAGACAGGAGCTGGATTCCGCCCAAACCAAAATTCGAGATACTTCTTTCATAGCCAGAGGACTGTGAGTCCCTCCTTGATGATTGATGTATGCCACAGTTGTGACAATGTCTTATCTGAAAACAATGAACAACTCTCTCTTCAGAAGAGGCCAAGACTGAAGAGCTCTGAAAATTGCACGGGGTTCCAAAATATTGATCGGAAATCTCACCTCCTGAGATTCCCAAACCCCTTGTGCTGTCAGATACCCCCACACAGCTCCCCAACCTGTAAGACTCGTATCTGTTGAGATTATAGTCCAGGTCGGAAGAACAAAGAAGCCCCCTGAACTAAACGATGGTGATCTGTCCACCATGTCAGAGAGTGTCGTAAAATCGGTTTAAAGATATTAATTGAGATATCTTTGAGTAATCCCTGCACCATTGGTTCAGCATACAGAGCTGAAGAGGTCGCATGTGAAAACGAGCAAAGGAGATCGCATCTGATGCGGCAGTCCTAAGATCCAACATTTCCATGCATAAGGCTACCAAAGGGAATGATTGTGACTGAAGGTTTTGACAAGCTGATATCAATGTTAAACTTCTCTTGTCTGACAAGGACAGAGTCATAGACACTGAATTTATCTAGAAACCTAAAAAGGTTACCCTTGTCTGAGGAATCAATAAACTGATTGGTAAATTGATCCTCCAACCATGAACTTGAAGAAACAACACAAGTCGATTCGTATGAGATTCTTCGAAAATGAGAAGACTGAGCAAGTACCAAGATATCGTCCAAATAAGGAAATACCAAAACCCTATTCTCTGATTACAGAAAGAAGGGCACCGAGAACCTTTGAAAAAAATTCTTGGAACTGAGGCTAGGCCAAATAGTAGAGCCACAAAACTGGTAATGCTTGTCTAAAAAGAGAATCTCAGACACTAAAAATGATCTGGATGAATCGGAATATGCAGATACACATCCTGTAAATCTATTGTAGACATATAATGCCCTTGCTAAACAAAAGGCAGGATAGTCCTACAGTAACCATCTTGAATGTTGGTATCCTAACATAACGATTCAATAATGATAGATCCAGAACTGGTCTGAAGGAATTGACCTTCTTTGGTACAATGAAGAGATAAAATAAAACCCCAGCCCCTGTTCCAGAACTGGAACTGGCATAAATACTCCAGCCAACTCTAGATCTGAAACACATTTCAGAAATACTGAGCCTTGCTGTGTCAATTGGGACACGGGAAAGAAAAGAATCTCTTAGCAGGAGGCCTTAACTTGAAGCCAATTCTGTACCTTTCTGAAACAATGTTTCTGAAACCAGAGATTAAGAACGGAATTGATCCAAATTTCTTTGAAGAAAACGTAATCTGCCCCATACCAGCTGAGCTGGAATAAGGGCCGCACCTTCATAGGTACTTAGGAGCTGGCTATAGGATTCTATAAGGCTTGGATATATTCCAAACTGGAAATAGTTTCCAAACTGATACCGCTCCTGAGGATGAAGGATCAGGCTTTTGTTCCTTGTTGTGAGGAAAGGAACGAAATGATTATTTACCCTGGAAAGAAAGGGAAAGCAAAGTTGACTTAGAAGACATGTCAGCATTCCAAGTTTAATCCATAAAGCTTTTCTAGCTAAAATAGCTAGAGACATATACCTGACATCAACTCTAATGATATCAAAAGATGGTATCACCAATAAAATTATTAGCATGTTATAGAATAATAATAATGCTATAAAATTATGATCTGTTACTTGTTGCGCTAAAGCTTCTAACCAAAAAAGTTGAAGCTGCAGCAACATCCGCTAAAAATATAGCAGGTCTAAGAAGATTACCTGAACATAAGTAAGCTTTTCTTAGAAAGGATTCAATTTTCCTATATAAAGGATCCTTAAATGAAGTACTAACTGCCATAGGAATAGTAGTACATTAGCAGGAGTAGAGACAGCCCCATAACCTTAGGGATTTTTGTCCCAACAAACTCTAATCTGTCAGATGGCACAGGATATAATTTGCTTAAACGTCTAGAAGGAGTAAATAAATTACCCAAATTATTCCATTCCCTGGAAATTACTTCAGAAATAGCATCAGGGAGATAAAACACTTCTGGAATAACTACAGGAGATTTAAAAACCTTATTTAAACGTTTACATTTAGTATCAAGAGGACCAGAATCCTCTATTTCTAATGCAAATAACACTTCTTTAAGTAAAGAACGAATAAATTCCATCTTGAACAAATACAAAGATTTATCAGCATCAACCTCTGAGACAGAAACCTCTGAACCAGAAGAACCATTATCAGTATCAGAATGATGATGTTCATTTAAAAATTCATCTGAAAAAAAGAGAAGTTTTAAAAGACTTTTATGTATACTAGAAGGAGAAATAACAGACATAGCCTTCTTAATGGATTTAAAAAATAAAATCTCTTATGTTATCAGGAACACTCTGAAAATTAGATGTTGACGGACAGCAACAGGTAATGTAACAGTACTAAAGGAAATTTTATCTGCATTAAAAAGTTTGACATGACATGCAATACAAATAACAGCTGGAGAAACAGATACCAAAAGTTTATAGCAGACTTAGCTTGGTAGCTCCAGCACTGTGCAGTGATTTTCCTGTAGTAACTTCTGACTCAGTTGCAACGTGGAACATCTTGCAATATGTAAAAGAAAAAAACAACATATAAAGCAAAATTGATCAAATTCCTTAAATGACAGTTTCAGGAATGGGAAAAAAATGCCAGTGAACAAGCTTCTAGCAATAAATAATGAGACTTAAATAATGTGGAGACAAAAATGACGCCCATATTTTTTAGCGCCAAAAAAGACGCCCACATTATTTGGCGCCTAAATGCTTTTGGCGCCAAAAATGACGCCACATCCGGAACGCCGACATTTTTGACGCAAAATAACGTCAAAAAATGACGCAACTTCCGGCGACACGTATGACGCCGGAAACGGAAAAGAATTTTTGCGCCAAAAAAGTCCGCGCCAAAAATGACGCAATAAAATGAAGCATTTTCAGCCCCCGCGAGCCTAACAGCCCACAGGGAAAAAGTCAAATTTTTGAGGTAAGAAAAAATATGATAATTCAATGCATAATCCCAAATATGAAACTGACTGTCTGGAAATAAGGAAAGTTGAACATTCTGAGTCAAGGCAAATAAATGTTTGAATACATATATTTAGAACTTTATAAATAAAGTGCCCAACCATAGCTTAGAGTGTCACAGAAAATAAGACTTACTTACCCCAGGACACTCATCTACATGTTTGTAGAAAGCCAAACCAGTACTGAAACGAGAATCAGTAGAGGAAATGGTAAATATAAGAGTATATCGTCGATCTGAAAAGGGAGGTAAGAGATGAATCTCTACGACCGATAACAGAGAACCTTATGAAATAGACCCCGTAGAAGGAGATCACTGAATTCAATAGGCAATACTCTCTTCACATCCCTCTGACATTCACTGCACGCTGAGAGGAAAACCGGGCTCCAACTTGCTGCGGAGCGCATATCAACGTAGAATCTAGCACAAACTTACTTCACCACCTCCCTTGGAGGCAAAGTTTGTAAAACTGATTTGTGGGTGTGGTGAGGGGTGTATTTATAGGCATTTTAAGGTTTGGGAAACTTTGCCCCTCCTGGTAGGAATGTATATCCCATACGTCACTAGCTCATGGACTCTTGTTAATTACATGAAAGAAATAGCACCAGGGAGGGGAGGAGCCGGCCGAGGTTGAGAATGGCCGCACACCTTTAGAGCTCCTGCTTAACCGTCCTCTATTTGGCAATTTAAAAAGCCTTTCTATGTCCTAATTTAAGGTTTTTCAGTATATGTCAAATTAGCTAAACCCCAGTTTATAAACTCTGTGACCCGTAAGCTGTAAAAAGGATTACAAACAGAACTTGTATACAACGAAACGCATCTGTGGGTAGGCAGGACTTACACCTGTGCAAGGTATTCGATAATCCTCCTTGGTTCCAAAGCAGTAGGAGGAGGAAAGAAGCAGAAAGTGCTTTGCACAGTGGAAGGAGCGAGGTGCAGCCTATGCTGACGGGAGCGTTCTTTGCTGTATGCGGGAGTACTTTTGTGAGCATGACTTTACCGGCAACCCCGATACAGCTATCACCCCAGTGAAGGGCAAGACCTGAAGGTATACCGCTCTCGAAGTAGCCCGGTGAAACGCTGCAGGAGGAGGAGGGGATTGAGCCCGGAGGTACACTATAGGAGGCGGAGAGGTCAATCCGCTTACAATCTTCGCTACCTGTGGCTACCACACTGAGTTAGAAGCCGCACATAAAGAACTGCACTTGTGGACAGGCAGGATTTCCCCCTGGTAAAGTAACCGGCTCTCCTCCTTGCTGCAGGAGAAAGAGGGGAGTAGAGAGAGCCTCGCTCACGAGGAAGGAGAGAGAGGCATAATCTTCTGCAGCTGCTGGGTAGTACAAGAGAGAAGTCGGAAGAATCGAGACCTCACCATTGCCTATCACACAGCTCTCTCTCTAGCAATTAGGGAACCTGGAAAAGGTAGTCCCTGAGTCACACCGCATGCACAGCAGCACGGAGATAAAATAGTATACATCCCTTCAAGTAAGCATTTGTTCCGTGCTACCTATGAAAGAGAGTAGGTAGCAGGGGGGATACGGATTTATATAACGAGGAGCAGCGGACACTGAGACCCTCAGCACAGACAGACAGTGGCATCACAGCCAAGAGGATAACCCACGGAGGAAAATCCTGTTACATCTTTACAGGCTCAGGACCAGCGAGGGGCCCTCTCATTGTTTACTTTTGGATTACAAATAAGCAGAGCGGCACTAAGGCAGATAAAAGCCTAAGGGGGCCACCAAAGCTGCAGAGGAGGTACATCTCTCATCTACCTGTCCCCAGAGGAGGGGGGGCAGGAGGAGGGGGAGAAGAGGAAGAGAGTAAGGAAGTAAAGAGAAGAAAGGTAAAGGTCTTTTTCTTTTTTTCTCCCCCCATGTGTTTTTCTCTTCCCCTGGTTTCCCCCCTACTGGGACAATTTAAAAACTTGGCTGCCTCAACTATTGTAAATTTGAGACATTACAGGCAACAGAGAGGTCTATAGAAGGGAACATATAAGATTGTTTAAAAAACTCCTCTATTAAACTCAGCAGAACCTATATATGTGTTAACACATTAGAGCCAGTATGCCTCCAACCTGCTAAAATTCCAGCACAGAGGGATAAAACCTAAATTGCGTATAGTATTTTAAGCCTTAGGTAAAAGGGTCCCATACACCCTCAGCTTCCCAGGAGACAGATAATAATAAGGGTTCAGAATGACCTCAAAGAGAACAGCTAAACAGGATAAAAATGGGAAATCTAAGTCAACTCATGTTTCAAAGGTAGATTCCTTTTTTAAAGCCACCGAATCTTCCTCACTGAATCAATCAATAGAACGGGCCTCACCTAATACTTCTATGAGTTCTCCCGAATTAATTATACCCCCTTTAACGAAAGCTGATCTGCAAAGTCTACCTACAAAAGCAGATATTCAAACTCTGCTGGAGGAACTCAATCAAGTGAAATTATGCATTAAAAATGAATTCAGCGCAATTAAAAAAGACATAGGGGAGATAGGGAGCAGAGTAGCCCAACTGGAGGAAGACAAAGAAGTATGGGTTAACCATATAGACATCATGTCTCTTCAGATCCATCAGCAAGGTGAAGCTATAACATCCCTACAAAATCAGCTAGAGGAGATGGAGAATAGGCAGAGGAGGTCTAACCTAAGGATTAGGGGAATACCAGAAGACATACCCCCAGTAAACCTTGAAAAATTCCTGCTAAAATTCTTCACTACCCTAACAGGGATGGAAAATTACTCAGATAAGACTCTAGAAAGGTGCCATAGAGCTTTAAAGCCCAGATATAATAAGGGTGAACCTCCCAGAGACGTAATAATTAAATTTGCACACTTTAAAGACAAAGAGGCCATTTTACAAGCGACAAGACAACATCAAAATATTACGTTTGAAGGCCATCACATTCAAATTTTCACTGATATCAGCCCAAGGACTTTACAAAAAAGAAAAGAACTCAGATTTCTCACCTTGCACCTTAATGATCTAAAAATTCCCTATAGATGGGGATTCCCCTTTGGCCTAAGAGCCACAGTGGATGGGAAGTCTGCGACCCTAAAATCGTTACAAGACCTCAAAACTTTCTGTGACACTTTAGGAATCAGTACTCCTGTATCAGACAGTTCCAACAATCAAGAGAGAGGGGAGATTATCAATCCATCCAATATAAGTGTAACACAGAGACTAAGGGGCCCACAATGGATAAAAGTCCCAGTTAGGAGAAAGCTGCTGGAAAAGCCTAATACTCGGGAAGAGTTAATTCTTAATAACTGTATAGGGACATCTCCAAACTCTAACATGTGATGACAGAAAGAGACAAGCTTGCTACCAATTATTCTGAATAACCATACCATGTATCCCCCCCCCTGGGTTTTAACTTAGGGGGGGGTGGGGTTTTTTTTTTTTTTTTTTTTCCCATATTTTTTTTTTTTTTTTTTTTTACAAAAATGTCACGATAGTAAATCACATCAGGGGGGAGTTTTGTCAGGAGAAGGGATAAATGCGGTGTTCAATGTTTTTTTTTTTTCTATATATGCTTTTTTGTAGGTTCCCTCCCTCTCCTCGCCCCTTGGAGGCGGGGATAGGGAGGAACATTAGAGTATGAACACAAAATTTTGTTTTATAGAATTTTCCTTTTCCTCTTCTCTCTTGTTTATTAAAAATAGGTTTATTGGGGGTATGTTTAAAATGGTTTCATATGGATAGCACAATAATGCAAAGTAACTTTATTTCCCCCCTTTTTTTTTTTTTTTTTTTTTTTTTTTTCTCTTTGGTTTCACGTTAATTATAAATGATTAATATATTGCACACAATTTCGTATTTAAAGATGCCCCCCCTCCACCTTTTCCCCTAGAGGTGGGGTGGGGAGGGGCATTATGGTATTTGCACAAGGGGAGAGGGAGGGGAGGAGAAGAAGAAGAAAAAAAAAATTTTTTTTTTTTTTTTTTTTCTTCCTCTTCTCACATTATATTTTTGAGAAACACGGTTTTAAGGGGTATTTTTATAGGCTGATATTCAGTTCACAATTTTAAAACTTGGGTGCTTTGTTAGGTGATGTATAAAAGTGAGATAGAATGTAATTTTTTTTTTTTTTTTTTTTTTTCTCCTCTTCCCCCCCTTGGTTTCTTGGAGGTGGGGAGGGGCACTAAGGCACCGACACAAAAAACCCTGTCTAATAGAAATCACTTACACGGGTTAAGGGACTTGTATCTTTGCCCAGATGTAGATATGTTAGCGGTATGTTTAAAATGGTCACTCACGGGTAGCACAATGTTATCAAACAATTTTTATATTATCTCCCCCCCCCCCTCTTTTCCTTTCACTTAGGTTTCACGTTAATTTTATGAGTTATATATTGCACATAGTTTTGTATTTAAAGATGGCCTTCCTCCACCTCTTTCCTCGTAGGGGGGGTGGGGAGGGGCACTATGGTATCTGCACAAAGTTGGGTGGTTTAAAAAACTATTTTCTGTACTGTGCACTTTTTTTTTTTTGTTTTTTTTTTTTTTTTGGAACACGGTTTTAAGGAGCATTTTTTTGGGGCGGAATTTAGTTCATAATTTTATAACCTGGGTGCCACATTGCTATAAAAGTGAAGTAGAATGTATTTTTTTTTTTTTTTTTTTTTACTAACATAGTATATTGGTTGAGTTGAGATAGTGGTAGATCTGGTTATTCAAGAAAATTATATTTACCCGGATTAGTTATAATAAGAAATTTGGTAGGGAGTCGCCAGGCTGGCCCTCTTGTATGAAAGGGCAGGGATCAGTAGGCTCTAATTAATAGGGGGTATTATAGGGACATAGAACATTTTTAATTAGGAATATTTTTTTGCATATTTGCCAAAAGGGGAAAACCCATCTGTCGGTTTAATTTTCCCCAACATTTTGTTTTGGATAGGTTATGAATGGATCATGTATGGATGTGTGTGTTCCCCCTTCCCTTCCCCCCCCCCCCCCCCCCTTCTTTTTTTTTTTTTTTTTTTTTTTTTTTTTTCTTTTCCTCCTTCTTTTCCTGCCCTGCCCCTGCCTCCCCGGCACCCCTCTTTTTCAGCTTTTTTTATGCGCATTCCTTTTTTGGACTTGTGCATTTGTTTAAAGAATGAAGTTAGATAAAAGAAAGATTTGCCTATTATCTCAAAATGCTAAGGGGCTGAATAGCCCGCAGAAACGTAATAAAGCCCTTCATAGCTTTCTTAAAGAAAAGGGAGACATCATTTTTGTACAAGAATCCCATTTTAATAGAAATAAAGTACCCAATTTTTCAAATAACTATTATCCCACTATATATCAGAGCTCCAACAACTTAAAGAAAAATGGAGTCTGTATATTATTTCATAGAGACTCCCCATTTCAACTTACCCAGATGGATAAGGATGAAGAAGGGAGATTTATCTGTTTGGTGGGTTTATTGTACAATAGACCAGTTACATTAGTAAACATTTATGCCCCAAATAGAGGGCAGAAACTATTCTTTAAGAAGATACACAATCGGATATTAGATATACAAAAAGGCACCTTAATTATGGGGGGTGATTTTAATATTCCAATGGAGCCCAGGGAGGATTGCTCTAAATTTAAAAGTAATATTTCTAAACTCAGTTAAGTCAAATCTTTTTTCTCTGTCATTAATAGATGTATGGAGGACACTTCATCCATCTATCAGAGACTATACTTATTACTCCCCACCCCAAAAATCTTATACACGCATAGACTACTTTTGGATTGACCAAAACAGTTATATATTAGTCCAAGAGGCCAAAATACATAATATCACCTGGTCAGACCATTCTCTTGTATCTATGCAGCTATGTTGGCCCCAAAAACCAATAGTTCCTTACCAATGGCGTCTAGATGATAACCTTTTAAAAGACCTTCAAATAAGACAGTCCATTTTAAAATCCATAGAATCCTATTTCGAAAATAATACCATAGAAGATACCTCTCCTAGTACGTGGTGGGTCGCTCATAAAGCGGTAATAAGGGGTGAATTCATAAAATACAAATCTAGACTAAATAGACAAAATAGAGAACAATACGCACGCCTATTAGAGACACTCTCCAGGGCGGAATATAAACATAAGAGGGAACCAAATAATAAACAATTAACAGACTCTCTTAAAAAAGAACGGGAAAATTTGAATGGCTTCCTGGAGAAGGGAGTGCAACATAGAGCGTTACAGCTTAAAAAGGTATTTTTTAACGGTGGTAATAAAGCCGGTAGACTATTAGCTCGAGCGTTAAAAAAAAGAACACTACAAACATATGTGTCTAAAATAATAGACAGGACGGGGACCCTTAAGGTAGGGAGCCAGGACATCGCTAATGTGTTTCAGAGCTATTATCAACAACTATATAATCTGGATACACAAAAAGAAGATACAAATTTTTTATCAGATAAAGTTAAATACATTAATAAAACAAAGATTCCTTCTATAACGGACTCTCAAAAAAAAATGTTGGATGAACCCTTCTCCCTACAGGAGATTATACAGACCATCAAAACATTCGCTTTAGGGAAAAGTCCAGGAATAGATGGATTTACCTCTATTTATTATAAAACATTTAGTGAGATTCTGGCCCCAAAACTTTTACTATACTTTAATTCAACGAGTGCAGAACCTCTCTTAGCAAAAGAAATGCTTGAAGCAAAGATTATAGTCTTACATAAACCAGGTAAAGATCCCAAAATACCAGCAAGTTACAGACCTATTTCTTTATTGAATAATGATGTTAAAATTTATGCCAAACTCATAGCAAATAGAATTAATAAAATATTACCCGAAATTATAAATATAGATCAAGTAGGTTTCGTACCACGCAGAGAAGCAAGAGACAATACCATCAAGGCTCTATATTTAATAAAGTATGTTAAAATACATAAGATCCCGGCGGTCATGCTTTCACTAGACGCAGAAAAGGCTTTTGACCGGCTAGACTGGTCTTTTTTACGTTTAACACTTAGTAAATTTGGTTTTGGGGAAAAAATTATACAACGTATTTTCCATCTTTATGCATTACCATCGGCTAAAATAAAAATTAATGGAGTACTTTCAGAGTCCTTTAAGATTTCAAATGGAACGAGACAGGGCTGTCCCCTGTCCCCGTTATTATTCGTCCTTTCTATGGAGATTTTAGCTGCAAAAATCCGCTCAGACGTAAATATTACTGGCATAAAAATAGGGGTTCAAGAATTTAAGATATCATTATACGCGGATGACGTGTTACTCACAATATCAGACCCTGTCAGGTCTATTAAAAAATTAGACCAGATACTGCAGGAATTCGGAAGCTATTCAAATTTTCTTATTAATAAGAATAAATCGGAAGCACTTAAACTTGTAATTTCACCAAGAGATTACCACGAGTGTAAGGCGGGCAGTACATATGCCTGGAAAGATTCGTCCTTAAAATATCTAGGGGTTCAACTGTCAGCTGACGACACACGCCTTTTTGCGGAAAACTATTCAATGTTAGCTGCTAAAATCCAATCAGATCTCAGTGCATGGAGATCCAAAATGATATCATGGCTAGGTCGTATACACACTGTTAAAATGAATATCCTCCCACGTATTTTATATTTGTTTCAGACTATTCCCATTAATATCCCCTATACTTATTGTCTCAATCTCCAAAAAACTATAAATTCTTTTATTTGGAACCAAACTAAACCAAGAATTAGAGCTTCTATACTTTACAAGTCAAGATCAGAAGGGGGGCTAGGGATACCAAATATTAGAAACTATCATAGAGCAATTACTCTACAAAGGATTTTAGATTGGCATATAAATTACAAGAATAAAACGTGGGTACAGTTAGAAAATAACATTATAGCATTTCAACCAATGAATAAATTAATATGGTCATCAATTAAAGGTAGACCTGTAAAAATTATGCAGTTTCCGATGATTAAGCATATTCTCTTAACTTGGGGGAAAATTATAACAGAGCATCCTTATATTTCATCTACTCCTTCACCTCTCCTCCCGATTACTAATAACGTGGAGTTTCAGGGTGGGCATATAGCTAGTCATTCTAGCCCACTGAACTTAATTCAATCTACACCGATATGCCAATTTATAGATAATGGGAAACTCAAACCCCAACAGGAGCTGCTGAACTTAGCCAATGGCACTTTCGGCAATTGGTTAAAGTATTTACAACTACAAAACTTCGTAGCACTTCATTCAGAGAAAGAAAAATTGGTCAGACAACTGACCAATTTTGAAAAAATATGCTATAAGGAAACTCCAATTAGGAGAACTGTTTCATACAGTTATAAACTTCTTAATAATTCAACAGATTTTATAAAACTTAGCTATATGCAAAAATGGGAATTAGAGACAGGACGACAAATAGAAGATTCAGATTGGCGGTCTATATGCATTAATGTAGCTAGATCCTCCTCATCCTCTAATATCCAGGAATTAAATTACAAGATACTTACCAGATGGTACCTAACGCCAGCCAGACTACATAGCATATATCCTAATGCTTCCAACCATTGTTGGAGAGGATGTGGTGGAGTGGGTAGTATGCAACATATATGGTGGGATTGTCCCAGGGTAAAAAGTATGTGGGAATTAATTACAGGATATATTCAGAAGTTGAGTGGGAAGGAAGACTTAGAGTTGGATATATACACAGCTCTATTAAACAAACCCATCAAAGGCTTATGCAAAACAAGAGCCAAATTAATAATGTATGTACTAAATGGATTTAAATCTTTACTGGCCAGAAATTGGAAAAAAACAAATGTCCCGGATGAGGAAATGCTAAACACTAGAATTAACGAGGTACTGTTGTTGGAAGAATACACATATCTTAGATCGAATAGAGAAGAGGTCTTTCAGGTGATACGTTCCCATTGGGAAGAATTTAAACATATAAATCAAATCTAAGGGGTTAGGACAGTAGGGCGGGGTGTATGGGGAGACGGGGCAGGGGGGATAGGAGGGTTTTTAGGTAATTTCCCCCTTTTCTTTTTTTTTTTTTTTTTTTTTTTTTTCCCCTTCATATTGTCAATGTCGGGTGACTGTGTACTGGATGGTGGTAGTAAGTGCCCTTTTGTCAGGAAATTTGTGTAAAGTTTTATAGAGTCGATAGGCTCTTAAAAGGGAACGTATACTGGAGTAATTCCAGTCTCCTTAAGCTTCTCTATAGATCTTTTGTATTAACATTAAGCGATTGTTTTTTTGTTTTTTTTGTTGTTGTCACTTATGTTTCTTTATCTATTGTATTTTGTCTGAATATAAAATAAAAATTTAAAAAAAAAAAAAAAAAAAAAAAAAAGAAATAGCACCAGGAACAGGAAAAAATTCTGGAATAACCACAGGAGATCTAAAGACCTTGTCTAAACGTTTAGATTTAGTATCAAGAGGACCAGAATCCTCAATTTCTAATGCAATTAGGACTTCTTTAAGTAAAGAACGGATAAATTCAATTTTAAATAAATATGACGATTTATCAGCATCAACCTCTGAGACAGAATCCTCTGTATCAGAAGAATCATTAGAATCAGAATGATGATGTTCATTTAAAAATTCATCTGTATAAAGAGAAGTTTTAAAAGACTTTTTATGTTTACCAGAAGGAGGAATAACAGACATAGCCTTCTTAATGGATTCAGAAACAAAATCTCTTATGTTATCAGGAACACTCTGAACATTAGAACTTTACTAAAGGAAATATTTTCTGCATTAACAAGTTTGTCATGACATTTAATACAAACAACAGCTGGAGGAACAACTACCAAAAGTTTACAGCAGATACACTTAGCTTTGGTAGTTCCAGCACCAGGCAGCGATTTTCCAGTAGTATCTTCTGACTCAGTTGCAACGTGGGACATCTTGCAATATGTAATAGAAAAAACAACATATAAAGCAAAATTGAACAAATTCCTTAAATGACAGTTTCAGGAATGGGAAAAAATGCCAGTGAACAAGCTTCTAGCAACCAGAAGCAACAAATGATGAGACTTAAATAAAGTGGAGACAAAATTGACGCCCACATTATTTGGCGCCTAAATGCTATTAGCGCCAAAAACGACGCCACATCCGGAACTCCGACATTTTTGGCGCGAAAAACGTCAAAAATTATGCAACTTCCGGTGACACGTATGACGCCGGAAATAGAAACAAAATTTCGCGCCAAGAAAGTCCGCGCCAAAAATGACGCAATAAAATGAAGCATTTTCAGCCCTCGCGAGCCTAACAGCCCACAGGGAAAAAGTCACATTTTAAGGTAAGATAAAAATGATATATTCAAATGCATTATCCCAAATATGAAACTGACTGTCTGAAATAAGGAAATGTTGAACATCCTGAGTCAAGGCAAATAAATGTTTGAATACATATATTTAGAACTTTATAAAAAAGTGCCCAACCATAGCTTTAGAGTGTCACAGAAAATAAGACTTACTTACCCCAGGACACTCATCTACATGTTGTAGAAAGCCAAACCAGTACGGAAACGAAAATCAGCAGAGGTAATGGTATAAATATAAGAGTATATCGTCGATCTGAAAAGGGAGGTAAGAGATGAATCTCTACGACCGATAACAGAGAACCCATGAAATAGACCCCGTAGAAGGAGATCATTGAATTCAAACAGGCAATACTCTCCTCACATCCCTCTGACATTCACTGCACGCTGAGAGGAAAACCGGGCTCCAACCTGCTGCGGAGCGCATATCAACGTAGAATCTAGCACAAACTTACTTCACCACCTCCATAGGAGGCAAAGTTTGTAAAACTGATTTGTGGGTGTGGTGAGGGGTGTATTTATAGGCATTTTGAGGTTTGGGAAACTTTGCCCCTCCTGGTAGGAATGTATATCCCATACGTCACTAGCTCATGGACTCTTGCTAATTACATGAAAGAAAAGACCACAGAATTTAGATAGGAGCTGGATTTAGCCCAAGCAAATATCCGAGATACTTCTGTCACAGCCTAAGGACTGATAGTCCCACCCTGATGATTGACATACACCACAGTTGTGACATTGTCTGAAAAAAACAATAAACGTCTCTTCTTCAAAAAGAAACCAACTGAAGAACTCTGAGAATGCACAGAGTTCCAAAATATCAAATGGTAATCTCGCCTCCTGAGATTTCCAAACCCTTTGTGCTGACAGAGATCCTCAGACAGCCTCCCAACCTAAAAGACTCGCATCTGTAGAGATCATGGTCCAGGTTGAAAGAACCGAAGAGACCTGTAGAACAAAATGATGGTGATCTTAACCACCAAATCAAAGATTGTTAAACATTAGGATTCGAAGATTTAAAAAGTGAAATCCTAGAATCCCTGCACCATTATTCAGCATGAAAAACTGAAAAAGGTTTTCTATGAAAATGAGCAAAGGGAATTGAATCCAATGCTGGAGTCATAAGACCTAAAACTTCTATGCATATATAGCAACTGAAGGAAATAATAGAGACTGAAGGTACCGACAGACGGAACCCAATAAAATTATCACTTGTCTGTTAGAGACAAAGACAGTGACACAAACTATCTGGAAACCTAAAAAAAAGGTGACCCTTGTGTGAGGAATCAGGAGCTTTTGATAAAAAGATCCTCTAACCATGTCCTGAAAAAAACAAAGTTGAATCATATGAGATTCTGCAGCCTCAGAAAATAATCTGAATGAAAACAGAAAATGAAGATATGCATCTATTGTATCTAATGAAAACAAATAATGCTATCACTGACCAAAAAAGGCAGAATAGACCATATAAATACCAATCTAAAAGATGGTAGATCTATATAACAAAAAGATTTTCTATCTTTTGAAAAATGAATAGTTTTGAATAAAACCCCAAAACCCAGTTCCTAAAAATGGAACTGGAATAAATACCCCAGAAGATTCCAGGTCTGAGCAGTGCTTGAGCCTCAACGGGTGATCAGCCGCCCAAAATATATAGGACTGAAACACACTTAAGGAAAGTGTTAGCCTTACTGGAATAGCTGGAATATAATAGAGAAAAAAAGACTTCTCACAGACTGTTTTACTCCATTTTATTCTATACCCAAATCAAAAAATATTTGGACCGAATAGAACCAAACAAATTTCAAAAAAGTCTTTAACCTGCCCCTTACCAGCCAAGCTGGAATACGGCACATACATGCAAAATAGGGAGCTGATTTTGAACTAAAAAACTTCCAATTAAAAACATGTTACTTGGGAAAGAATTTAGGATTTCGTTCCTTAATAAGAACAACCAAACTAATATAAGCTTAAAGTTTTAGTCTTAGAACTCAATCTTGAAGCCCAAAGTAACCGTTAAGAATTGAATCCAATTATGAACCAAATAATTGATTATCTTAGAAAAAAAGAAATATGGATTTTCAGAAATCACAAAATTCTTCTTAGCTAAAACAGCTAAAGATTAAACCTCATTTGCGAAAATATTCAATAAAATGAAGACACAAATGAAATTATTAGCATGATAATCCAGTTAAAGGACCAGTCAACACACTGGACTTGCATAATCAACAAATGCAAGACAACAAGACAAATGCAACAGCACCTAGTCTGATCCTCAAATGAGTAGTAGATTTTGTCCCTTTAACAATGCTAAACAGAAAAATGAAGCAATTGCAACATCATCCAAATAAATCACAAGTCCAAGAAAAGTACCTGAAAATAAATAATTTTCCTTAGCATATTTAGCAGGAGTAGAGATAGCCCCATTAATTTGGAGAACCCTCAAAATTGAATTTAACTGCCGGCAAAGAATATAATTTAAAACCTTTGAAGAAGGAATAAAAGAAAATTCTCAGCCTATTCCATTCCCTAGTATGAGGAACTGGAAAAAAACCCTCTGAAAACACAGAAGAATAAATAAGCAGAAATAAAATGTTAGCTAGTCTTGAAAAAAAACTAGTTACCTCAATATCCAAAATGATCAACACCTTTTCAACAAAGAACAAATGTACTCTAATAAAAAATAAAAAAGTAGATTTGTTAGTGTCAATATCTGATGAAAAAAATTCTGAATGAGAAAAAACATCATCAGAGAAGGATAAATCAGTATGTTGTTGGTCATTTGAAACTTCAACAATTAAAAAAAAAGTTTGAAAAAGACCTAAACATTTTATTAGAAGGCGCGATGTCAGACAAAGCCTTTAAAATAGAATCAAAAAAATATTCTTATAAATCTACTAAGTATATCTTGTACATAAGATGTAAAAAGAATAGCAATACATAAAGCATAAATACTAATGGATTCTGCATGTAAAAGTTTATCATGATAACATAACAAACCATAGCTAAAGATTAACATTCATAACATTTAAAATAAACGAACTTAGCTTTGGTAGGACTGAACTCAGTCAACAGGAATCCCTCAGTATGTTTTGAAACAGGAACAGTGTGCGAGAAATCTTGCAATATGTAATAGAAAAAAACAACATATAAAGCAAAATTATCAAATTCGTTAAATGACAGTTTCAGAAATGGGAAAAAATGCAAAATAACAAGCTTCTAGAAACCAGAAGCAATGAAAAAATGAGACTTAAATAATGTGAGAAAAAAGTGAAACAAAAAAGACGCCCACATTTTTTGGCGCCAAGAATGACGCCCACATTATTGGCGCTAAGTACAACGCCCATATTTTTTGGCGCCAAGAATGACACCCCATCCTCTGACGCCAAAACCGACGCCCACATTTTTGGGCGCAAAAAAAAACGTCTGAATACATATGTGTAAAAAAAAAATGACGTTAACTGAATACAACTTCCGGCGTCAACTACGGCGCCGGAAATGACAAAATTTTGCGGCAAAAAAGTTCAATTGAAATTTTTCAAGGTAAGAAAAAATATTTATTCATATGCATTATCCCAAATAATGAAACTGACAGTCTGAATTTAAGGAATACTGATTATCCTGAATCATGGCAAATATAAGTTTAAATACATATATTTAGAACTTTACATATAAAGTGCCCAACCATAGCTTAGAGTGTCATAAAATAAGACTTACTTACCCCAGGACCCTCATCTACATATAGTAGATAGCCAAACCAGTACTGAAACGAGAATCAGTAGAGGTAATGGTATATAAGAGTATATCGTCGATCTGAAAAGGGAGGTAAGAGATGAATCTCTACGACCGATAACAGAGAACCTATGAAATAGATCCCGTAGAAGAAGACCATTGAATTCAAATAGGCAATACTCTCTTCACATCCCTCTGACATTCACTGCACTCTGAGAGGAAAACCGGGCTTCAGCCTGCTGCGAAGCGCATATCAACGAAGAATCTAGCACAAACTTACTTCACCACCTCCATGGGAGGCAAAGTTTGTAAAACTGAATTGTGGGTGTGGTGAGGGGTGTATTTATAGGCATTTTAAGGTTTGGGAAACTTTGCCCCTCCTGGTAGGAATGTATATCCCATACGTCACTAGCTCATGGACTCTTGCTAATTACATGAAAGAAATATTTATTTCTTGACACGATGAGTCCACGGATAATCTAATTACTATTGGGATATTCACCTCCTGGCCAGCAGGAGGCGGCAAAGAGCACCACAGCAAAGCTGTTAAATATCACCTCCCTTCTATCCAACCCCAGTCATTCGACGGAAGTAAAGGAGAGAAAGGAAGCAACAAGGTGCAGAGGTGCCTGAGGTTTATAATATAACAAAAAATATCCTGTCATCAAAAACAGGATGGGCCGTGGACTCATCATGTCAAGAAATACATTTATCAGGTAAGCATAAATTTTGTTTTCTTTCTAATGACACGATGAGTCCGCGGATCATCTAATTACTATTGGGAATCAATACCCAAGCTAGAGGACACAGATGATAAGGGAGGGAAAAGACAGGGAACCTAAACAGAAGGCACCACTGCTTGAAGAACCTTTCTCCCAAAGGAAGCCTCAGCCGAGGCAAAAGTATCAAACTTATAGAATTTTGAAAAAGTATGTAGAGAGGACCAAGTTGCAGCCTTGCAAATCTGTTCTACAGAAGCTTCATTTTTGAATGCCCAGGAAGAGGAAACAGCCCTCGTAAAATGAGCCGTAACCTTCTCAGGAGGCTGCTATCCAGCAGTTTCATAGGCGAAGCAAATTATACTCTTCAGCCACAAAGAAAGAGAAGTAGCCGTAGCTTTCTGCCTCTTACGTTTCCCAGAGAAAACTATAAACAGAGAAGAAGACTGACGTAAATCCTTAGGCGCCTGTAAATAGAATTTCAGAGCACAAACCACGTCTAGGTTGTGCAGAAGACGTTCCTTATGAGAAGAAGGATTAGGACATAAAGGAGGAACAACAATCTCCTGATTAATGTTACGATCTGAAACTACTTTAGGAAGAAAACCCAATTTAGTAAGTAAAACAACCTTATCCGAGTGAAAGATAAGATAGGGAGACTCATGCTGTAAAGCCGAGAGTTCAGAGACTCTAAAAGCAGAAGAAATAGCAACAAGAAACAAAACCTTCCAATATAACAACTTAATATCAAAAGGAGCCTGCTGAAGAACCTTAAGAACAAGATTAAGACTCCAGGGAGGAGTAACAGGTTTGAACACAGGCCTGATTCTGACCAAGGCCTGACAGAACGATTGAACATCTGGTACCTCTGCCAGATGTTTATTTAACAAAATAGATAAGGCAGAAATTTGACCTTTAAAGTAGCTTGCCGATAACCCCTTCTCCAAACCCTCTTGGAGAAAAGATAAAATCTTAGGAATCCGAACTCTACTCCAAGAGTAGCCTTTGGAATCGCACCAATACAGATATTTACGGCAAATCTTATGGTAAATTTTCCTGGTAACAGGCTTGCGAGTCTGAATCATAGTCTCAATGACCTTATGTGAAAAACCACGCTTAGATAAAATTAAGCTTTCAATCTCCAAGCAGTCAGCTTCAGAGAAACTAGATTTGGATGAAGGAAGGGCCCTTGAAGTACAAGGTCCTTTGTTAGAGGAAGTTTCCAAGGAGGGAGAGATAACATCTCCACTAGGTCTGCATACCAAATCCTGTGAGGCCACGTCGGAGCAATAAGAATCATTGATGCCCTCTCTTGCTTGATCCAAGCAATGACCCGAGGAAGGAGAGCAAATGGAGGAAATAGGTATGCAAGATTGAAATTGCAAGGAACTGCCAGAGCATCTATGAGAACCGCCTGAGGGTCCCTGGACCTCGACCCGTACCTCGGGAGCTTGGCATTCTGACGAGATGCCAGGAGATCTAGATCCGGCTGTCGCCATTTGAGAATCAAGTTGGAAAACACTTCCGGATGCAATTCCCATTCCCCGGGGGAAAGGTCTGTCTGCTCAGAATATCCGCTTCCCAATTGTCCACTCCTGGAATGTGGATCACAGATAGACAACAGTTGTGGGTCTCCTCCCACTGAATAATCTTGGACACTTCTTTCATGGCCAAAGAACTCCGAGTTCCACCCTGATAGTTGATGTAAGCCACTGAGGTTATGTTGTTCGACTGAAATCTGATAAACCGGGCAGAAGCTAACTGTGGCCAGGTTAGAAGAGCATTGAAGATTGCTCTTAGCTCTAGAATGTTTATGGGGAGAACAGATTCTTCCCGAGTCCATTTCCCCTGAGCCCTTAGAAGGCCCCAGACTGCTCCCCAACCTGTCAGGCTGGCGTCTGTAGTCACTATCACCCAGATAGGTCTGCGAAAACAGGTTCCCTGGGAGAGATGATCCTGAGACAACCACCAAGGAAGAGAATCTCTTGTCATCTGATCCAAATGAATTTGCGGAGACAGATCCGCGTAATCCCTGTTCCACTGTTTGAGCATGCATACCGGCAGAGGTCTGAGATGGAAATGAGCAAAAGGAATAATATCCATGGTGGCTACCATGAGACTGATTACCTCCATACATTGAGCCACTGATGGCTGAGGAGAGGACTGAAGAGAAAGACAAGATTCGAAAATCTTCGTCAGAAATATTTTCATCAAAACTGAATCTATTATGGTTCCCAAAAAGACTATCCTTGTAGATGGAATTAAGGAACTCTCTTCCAGATCAACCTTCCAACCGTGAGAGCGCAGGAAGGATACAAGCATCTCCGTGTGGGAGCTTGCTAGATGAAAACACTGGGCCTGGACCAGAATTTCGTCCAAATAAGGCGCCACTGCAATACCCTGTAACCGGAGCACTGCCAACAGAGATCCCAGAACCTTAGAAAAAATTCTGGGAGCTGTAGCTAGTCCGAAAGGAAGAGCCACAAACTGGATGTGTTTATGGAGAAAAGCAAATCTCAGAAACTTGTGATGATCCCTGTGGAAGGGAACATGAAGGTAAACATCCTTTAAATCTACTGTTGTCATAAATTGACCCTCTTGAACCAAGGAAAGAATGGAACGAATAGTTTCCATTTTGAAGGACGGTACTCTGAGGAATTTGTTTAGACTCTTGAGATCCAAGATTGGTCTGAAGGTTCCCTCTTTCTTGGGAACCAAAAACAGATTGGAGTAAAATCCCAGACCCTGTTCCTGTACTGGAACAGGAACTATCACTCCCATTTCGGATAGATCCCGAACACAACATAAGAACGCCTCTCTTTTTATCTGGTCTACAGATAATCTTGAGAGAAGAAATCTGCCCCTGGGGTGAAAGGTCTTTAATGTTTTGTAGAGGGAGAGGAAGGTTTACCCTTGAAGTTTTGAAAGGAACGAAAATTACTCTGACATCCCTTCTGCTTAGATTTCTTATCCTGAGGAAGGAAATGACCCTTTCCTCCTGTAATGTAAGAAATAATCTCAGCCAAAGCTGGGCCAAACAAGGTCTTACCCTTGTAAGGAATAGACAAAAGCTTAGACGACACATCTGCAGACCAAGATTTCAGCCATAAAGCTATTCGAGCCAGAATGGCAAAACTAGAAATCTTTGCTCCTAACTTGATAGGAAGCATCAGAAATGAAATAATTGGGCAATTTAAGAGCCCTGATCCTGTCCTGGATCTCTTCAAGGGGAATGTCTGTTTGAAAGCAATCAGACAACGCATCAAACTAGTATGCCACCGTGCTAGAAACGGTAGCAATACACACAGCAGGTTGCCATTTTAAACCCTGGTGAACATACATTTTCTTAAGAAAACCCTCCAGTTTCTTATCCATACGGTCCTTAAAAGAACAGCTATTCTCTATGGGAATAGTAGTTCTCTTAGCTAAAGTGGAAATTGCCCCTTCCACCTTGGGGACCGTTTGCCAAGACTCCATGATAGAGTCATCAATGGGAAACATCTTCTTAAAAATAGCAGAAGGAGAAAAAGGAATACCAGCTTCTCCCATTCTTTAACAATAATTTCTGAAGTCCAATCTGGTACGGGAAAACATTCCAGCATTAAGTTTACTAGGCTTTTTAGGGTTGACAATGACAGTAGAGTCAAAGTCGTCCAAAATAGCCAAAACCTCCTTCAGTAGTAAACGGAGGTGTTCCAGCTTAAACCTGAAGGATACAACTTCAGCATCAGAGGAAGGAATTACACTGTCAGAATCTGAGATTTCACCCTCAGATGCTACCGAAAAATCCTCCTCATCAGATTTATGAGAGGAAACCTGAGAGGAAATCTGACGACCAAGTCAGATACACATGAGGAACAAAAAGGAATTGGTGGTTCAATATTAGCATTCAAACATAAAGGACATCTGTAATCTGTAACAGACTCTTGGTCCATAAATATAAATAATTAAATAATGAACAATTTAAATAAGATAATTTAAATAAGATAAGATAAATAGAAAAACCATTACTGTTTCTTTAAATTTTAAAACTAAACTGCTTTCGTTTTTGCATTGCATCAAAAATAAACTGCTTTATTTTACAAGATATTGAGTAATAAAAACGTCTTAACACCTCAAACAGCCTCTACATCTCAGCAATAGCTTTGCAGAGGTGCCTATTTAAAAAGAAACTGCCTTTATTTTTTAAACCTGAATCCAAACTGGAGCTGTTTCAGTAATGACAGGCTAACAAATGACAGTTAAACTTGAAAAACGATAAGATGCAGATATCTCTCCTCTATACACAGGACGTGATATAATAACAAATGCACAATAGATAAATTTTTACCTCACACAAGCCACGCCTATCGTGGGCGTGTCAAAAATAATGTCTCAGCAGACATCAATGCAAAAACGCTAATAAAACCACCAAAATGAGCCAAGTTCTCCTCAAGTCCCCAGTGCCTGCAATACTGCCATACATAATCCCCCTTACAACACTAGGAGTAATGTATTAAGTATCCCTGTCAGGGAAATAGTAAAGTGCCATGACTTTTCCTTAAAGCTGCTTAAGAAAATAAATTAGCACTTACCTCAATAAAATCTGCCTGGCAGCAAGCCATCTCACTAGGTTTGGAGAGTTCCTTTCCCTCACATTGACCTGTGGAAAATAATGATAAGGGCAGCAACTTTTATTTAAATATGAAGGAGGCGCAGTGAGAATCATGTCCCACAAGTTCCCTTTGCTTAAAAGCCACCAATGCTCTACTGAAGAGACTGAAATTGACTACAGCTACACCCTGGAGTAAAAACAGCAATACTAGTACTGCAAATAAAATAAACTCTTGATTGAAGAATCTTTTACTAACAGCTAACTTTACCACTTCCTTACACTAATGTAGGCAAAGAGAATGACTGGGGTTGGATAGAAGGGAGGTGATAGTTAACAGCTTTGCTGTGGTGCTCTTTGCCGCCTCCTGCTGGCCAGGAGGTGAATATCCCAATGGTAATTAGATGATCTGTGGACTCATCGTATCATTAGAAAGAAAAGAAGGAACAACAAGTCCCTGATTGATGATGCGATCCGATACTACTTTGGGAAGAGATCCCAATTTAGTATGAAGGATTCATTCGCATTAAAAATAAGTAAAGGGTTACCACACTGCAGAACCGAAAACTCAGAAATTCTGCGAGCAAAAGAAATAGCAAGAAGAAACAAAAACTTTCCACGAAAACAACTTATCAAACGAATGCATAGGCTCAAACGGAGCCTGCTGCAAATGTGTAGAACAAGATTAAGGCTCCAAGGAGGAGCAACAGGTTTAAAAACAGGCTTGATTCTGACCAAGGTCTGAGCCAAAGATTGAACATCTGGCAGATCCGCCAGAAGCTAGTGCAAAAGAATAGACAGTGTAGAAATCTGACCCTTCAGAACACTGACAAACCTTTCTTCAGGACTTGCTGAAGTACTCTGTACTTATGTACTCTTAGACAGATATTCCTGAGAAAGCCACCAAGAGAGTCTCTTGATAGGGAATCCAGAGCTATTCTCTGCGATAGGTCAGAGTGGTCTCCGTTCCATTGGCTGAGCATGCGTAACAGCAGAGGTCTCAGATGGAACCAAGCAAATGGAACAATGTCCATGAAAGCAACCATCAGACCAATTACTTCCATAAACTGAGCCACACAGATGGACGGGTAGAGGACTGAAAAGAAAGGCAAGAAGCCAGAAGTTTGGATTTTCTGATCTCTGTCAGAAAAATGTTATGTACATAGAGTCTATAATCTTTCCTAAGAAACATACCCTTGTGTCTGGCACTAGGGAATTCTTCCTGATTAACTTTCCATCCGTGGGAACGAAGAATAGACAACAAGATCTCTGTATAAGATTTTGCTTACTGAAAAGATGGCGCTTGAACTAGGATGTCGTCCAAATAAGGCGCCACCGCTATCTCTTGAGATCTTACCACTGCCAAAAGAGCCCCTATGACCTTTGTAAAAAACCGATGAGCTGTTGCAGGGCCAAAGGTAAGAGCAACAAACTGGAAAAAGATTGTCCAGAAAGGCAAACCAAAGGAAATGGTTATGTTCCCTGAGAATGGGAACATGTAAATACGCATCCTTCAGATCTATGGTAGCCATAAACTGACCTTCCTGTACTAAGGGAAGAATGGAACAAATAGTTTCCATTTTAAAGGACAGAGGAATGTTTTGAGACAGCTGGATTCAAATGAAACAACCTTAGAGTAGCAAAGCCACAAAGCTAACCACTAGGCTACATTGGATGCTTTGTTCACTGCCCAGGGATCTGGGACTTAACAGGGAGGCTTCTTGAAATACTTGTCCTTGTTCCAAGGCTGTTTCCAATTCAGACCAGACCAGGAACAAAAAGGAAAAAAAGGTCAATAGATTCAGGTTTAAAAGAGACAAAAGCAAACAATATCTCAATGAAGGAGATTATTCTTAAAGGCTAAGTAGCTAACCCTTGAGGAAGGGAAACTGACACAGCAATGTCTAGGAACAGTTTTGAGACTTCCGCCTTTGAATCTCTCTCAGCCTGTTGCTCTGAGGTACTTTTTTTTTTTTAATATGGAAGAAAAACTGAGTATAAGACATGAACCATACATGTCAGACATAACAAGTGTCACCTCAAAATGAGGTAAAAAACATAATTTATGTAAGACATACCTGATAAATTCATTGTCTTTCATATTGGCAAGAGTCCATGAGCTAGTGACGTATGGGATATACAATCCTACCAAGGAGGGGCAAAGTTTCCCAAACCTCAAAATGCCTATAAATACACCCCTCACCACACCCACAATTCAGTTTAACGAATAGCCAAGTAGTGGGGTGATAAAGAAAGGAGTAAAAAAGCATCAAGAGAAAGGAATCTGAAAATAGTTGTGCTTTATACAAAAAAAAATCATAACCACCATAAAAAGGGTGGGCCTCATGGACTCTTGCCAATATGAAAGAAATTAATTTATCAGGTAAGTTCTTACATAAATTATGTTTTCTTTCATGTAATTGGCAAGAGTCCATGAGCTAGTGATGTATGGGATATCAAATACCCAAGATGTGGGACTCCACACAAGAGTCACTAGAGAGGGAGGGATACAAATAAACAACAGCCACAATTAATCCACAACACAAAATATAAATTATTCTCATGAAAAAAAGAAAAACTTAAAACATCAGCAGAAGAATCAAACTAAAACAGCTGCCTGAAGAACTTTTCTACCAAAAACTGCTTCTGAAGAAGCAAATACATCAAAACAGTAGAATTTAGTAAATGTATGCAAAGAGGACCAAGTTGCAGCTTTGCAAATCTGATCAACTGAAGCTTCATTCTTAAAAGCCCATGAATTGGAGACTGATCTAGTAGAATGAGCTGTAATTCTCTGAGGCGGAGCCTGACCCGACTCTAAATAAGCTTGATGAATCAAAAGCTTTAACCAAGAAGCCAAGGAAATATCAGAAGCCATCTGACCTTTCCTAGAACCAGAGAGAAATAACAAATAGACTAGAAGTCTTTCTGAAATCTTTAGTAGCTTCACATAATATTTCAAAGCTCTCACCACATCCAAAGAAAGTAAGGGTTTTTCCAAAGAATTTCTTTGGATTAGGACACAAGATAGGGGACAACAATTTCTCTACTATATTGTTAGAATTCACAACCTTAGGTAAGAACTTAAATGAAGTCCGCAAAAACCGCCTTATCCTGATGAAAAATCAGAAAAGGAGAGTCTCAGAAAAGAGCAGAAAGCTCAGAAACTCATCTAGCAGAAGAGATGGCCAAAAGGAACAACACTTTCCAAGAAATAGTTTAATGTCCAAAGAGTACATAGGCTCAAATGGAGGAGCTGTAAAGCCCTCAAAACCAAATTAGACTCCAAGGAGGAGAAATTGATTTAATGAAAGGCTTAAATACGAACTAAAGCCTTAAAAAACAGTGAATATCAGGAAGAGTAGCAATCTTTCTGTGAATAAAACAGAAAGAGCAGAAATTTTGTCCCTTCAAAGTACTTGCAGACAATTCTTTATCCAAACCATCCTGAAGAAACTGTAAAATTCTAGGAATTCTAAAAGAATGCCAAGAGAATTTATGTGAAGAACACCATGAAATGTAAGTCTTCCATACTCGATAATAAATCTTCCTAGAGACAGATTTACGAGCTTGTAACATAGTATCAATTACTGAGTCAGAGAAACCTCTATGACTTAGCACTAAGCCTTCAATCTCCATACCTTCAAACTTAATGATTTGAGATCCTGATGGAAAAACGGACCTTGAGACAGTAGGTCCGGCCTTAACATAAGTGGCCAAGGTTGGCAACTGGACATCCGAACAAGATCCACATACCAAAACCTGTGGGGCCATGCTGGAGCCACCAACAAAAACAAATGATGCGTTCCATGATGATTTTGGAGATCACTCTTGGAAGAAGAACTAGGAGGCGGGAAGATATAAGCAGGTTGATAACACCAAGGAAGTGTCAGTGCATCCACTGCTTCCGCCTGAGAATCCCTGGACCTCGACAGGTATCTGGTAAGTTTCTTGTTTAGATGAGAAGCCATCAGATCTATTTCTGAAAGACCCCACATCTGAACAATCTGAGAAAACATCCCGGATGGAGAGACCACTCCCCCGGATGTAAAAGTCTGACGGCTGAGTTAATCCGCCTCCCAACCTGTCTACACCTGGGATATGAACCGCAGAAATTAGACAGGAGGCTGTGATTTCCACCCAAACAAGTATCCGAGATACTTCTTTCAAAGCTTGGGGACTGTGAGTCCCACCCTGACGATTGACATATGCCACCATTGTAATATTGTCTGTCTGAAAACAAATGAACTGTTCTCTCTTCAACAGAGGCCAAAACTGAAGAACTTTGAGAATTGCACGGAGTTCTAAAATATTGATTGGTAATCTCGCCTCTTGAGATTTCCAAACTCCTTGTGCTGTCAGAGATCCCAGACAGCTCCCCAACCTGAAAGACTTGCATCTGTTGTGATCACAGTCCAGGTTGGGCCGAACAAAAGAGGCCCCTTGAACCAAACGCTGGTGATTTAACCACCACGTCAGAGAGTGTCGAACATTGGGATATAAGGATATTAATTTGTGATATCTTTGTATAAATCCCGGCACCATTGATTCAACATACAAAGCTGGAGAGGGTCTCATGTGAAAATGAGCAAAAGGAATCGTGTCCGATGCTGCAGTCATGAGGCCTAAAACTTCCATGCACATAGATAGCCACTGAAGGGAATGACTGAGACTGAAGGTGACGACATGCTGCAACCAATTTTAAACGTCTCTTGTCTGTTAGAGACAGAGTCATGGACACTGAATCTATCTGGAAACCTAAAAAGGTGACCCTTGTCTGAGGAATCAAGAAACTTTTTGGTAAATTGATCCGCCAACCATGTTTTTGAAGAAACAACACTAGTTGATTTGTGTGAGATTCTGCAGAACGTAAAGACTGAGCTAGTACCAAGATATCGTCCAAATAATGAAACACCGCAATACCCTGTTTCTCTGATTACAGAGAGTAGGGCACCCAGAACCTTTGAAAAGATTATTGGAGCTGTTGCTAGGCCAAATGGAAGAGCAACAAATTGGTAATACTTGTCTAGAAAAGAGAATCTCAGGAACTGATAATGTTCTGGATGAATCAGAATATGAAGGTAAGCATCCTGCAAGTCTATAGTAGACATATAATGTCCTTGCTGAACAAAAGGCAGAATAGTCCTTATAGTCACCATCTTGAAAGTTGGTACTCTTACATAACGATTCAAAATTTTCAGATCCAGAACTGGTCTGAATGAATTTTCCTTCTTTGGGGACAATGAATAGATTTGAATAAAACCCCAGACCTTGTTCCTGAAAAGGAACCGGCATGATTACCCCTGAAACCTCCAGGTCTGAAACACACTTCAGGAAGCCTGAGCTTTTACTGGATTTACTGGGATGCATGAGAGAAAAAATCTTCTCACAGGAGGTCTTACTCTGAATCCTATTCGGTACCCCTGAGAGACAATGCTCTGAATCCATTGATTTGGACAGAATTTGCCCAAACATCCTTGAAAAACCTTAATCTGCCCCCTACCAGATGAGCTGGAATGAGGGCCCGCACCTTTATGCGGACTTAGGGGGCTGACTTTGGTTTCTTAAAAGGCTTGGATTTATTTTGAGAAAAGGAACGAAAACGATTAGAAGCCTTAGATTTACCCTTAGGTTTTTTATCCTGAGGCAAAAAAACTCCCTTCCCCCCAGTAACAGTTGAAATAATAGAATCCAACTGAGAACCAAATAAATTATTACCTTGGAAAGAAAGAGATAATAATCTAGACTTAGATGTCATATCATCATTCCAAGATTTAAGCCACAAAGCTCTTCTAGCTAAAATAGCTAAAGACATGGATCGAACATCAATTTTGATAATATCAAAAATTGCATCACAAATAAAATGTATTAGCATGTTGAAGTGAAAACTAACAATGCTTATAAGTCAGAATCCAATTCTTGTTGCGCTAAATTCTCCAACCAAAAAGTTGAAGCAGCTGCAACATCAGCCAATAGAATTGCAGGCCTAAGAGATGACCTGAATATAAATAGGCTTTCCTTAGATAAGATTCAAGCTTACTATCTAAAGGATCTTTAAAGGAAGTACTATCTTCCATAGGAATAGTGGTTCGTTTAGCAAGAGTAGAAATAGCCCCATACAATTTTTTAAACCTTGCAGAAGGATTAAAAGGAGTACCCGGCTTATTCCATTCCTTAGAAATCATATCAGAAATAGCATCAGGAATAGGAAAAACCTCTGGAGTAACCACAGGAGGTTTAAAAACAGAATTTAAACGTTTACTGGTTTTAATATCAAGAGGAATAGCTTCCTCAATATACAAAGTAATTAACACTTCTTTTAACAAAGAACGCATATACTCCATTTTAAATAATTAAGTAGATTTGTCAGTGTCAATATCTGAGGAAGGATCTTCTGAATCGGATAGATCCTCATCAGAGGTGGATAATTCCTTATGTTGTCGGACATTTGAAATTTCATCAACTTTATGAGAAGTTTTAAAAGACCTTTACGCTTATTAGAAGGCGGAAATGCAGAAAAAGCCTTCTGAATAGAATCAGTAACAAATTCTTTAAAATTCATAGGTATATCATGAACATTAGAAGTTGAAGTTACTGCAACTGGCAATGTACTATTACTGATGGACACACTATCTGCATGTAAAAGTTTATCATGGCAAATAATACAAATGACATTAGGAGATATAATCTCCACAATTTTACAACAAATGCACTTAGATTTGGTAGAACCGATGTCAGGCAGCAAAGTTCCAACAGATACTTCTGAGGCAGGATCAGATTGAGACATCTTGCAGAATGTAAAAGAAAAAACAACATATAAAGCAAAATTTGAAGGATATGGACCCGCGCCAACTAAACCCCTATAGTCTGGGGGATGGTGGTATCCTAGCAACCACCAGAGAGAAAAATAGGAAGTGAAATGGACACCCCAGGCGCCTACCAAAGGAGGCAAGGAATAGGGAAATGAGCAGGTTGGAGTGTGGTTCCCTGTGGATTAAGTAATATTTCTCCACACTCCAACCTGCTCATTCCCTATCCCTTGCCTCCTTTGGTAGGCGCCTGGGGGTCCATTTCACTTAATATAAAGCAAAATTATCAATTTCCTTATATGATAGTTTCAGGAATGGGAAAAAATGCAAATAGCACTAGCTGATAGAGAAAAAGGCAAGAGGCAAACATCATGGGGTATTAAAATAATAAAAAAGTTTGGCGCCAAGTAGGACCGACAACCGTAACTAAAAAACGTTTTTGTCGCCAATAATAACCGGAAATGACACACTCGCATCACTAATGACACAACCGTGTGTAAGGCTTCGGCGTCAACTATGACGGTGGAAATGACGAAGTTGCATCATAGATGTATTTTTCGCGCCAAAAAAATTCTCGCGCCAAGAATGACGCAATAAAGTCTAGCATTTGGTGCAACCGCAGGCCTAATACCGCCCGCAATTTTCAAGAAAGTAGTCAATTTAAAAAAAAAAGACTAAACCGCAGGTAAGAAAAAAAATCCTTAAAAAAAAACATAATTTATGTAATAACTTACCTGATAAATTCATTTCTTTCATATTAGCAAGAGTCCATGAGCTAGTGACGTATGGGATATACATTCCTACCAGGAGGGGCAAAGCTTCCCAAACCTCAAAATGCCTATAAATACACCCCTCACCACACCCACAATTCAGTTTAACAAATAGACAAGAAGTGGGGTGATAAGAAAGGAGCGAAAGCATCAAAATAAGGAATTGATAATTGTGCTTTATACAAAAAAATCATAACCACCACAAAAAAGGGTGGCCTCATGGACTCTTGCTAATATGAAAGAAATGAATTTATCAGGTAAGTTCTATCATTAAATTATGTTTTCTTTCATGTAATTAGCAAGAGTCCATGAGCTAGTGACGTATGGGATAGTAGATACCCAAGATGTGGAACTTCCACGCAAGAGTCACTAGAGAGGGAGAGAATTCCGCTGAAAAATAATCCACAACCCAAAACAGAAGTTTTAATCTTAATAATGAAAATAACTGAAATTATAAGCAGAAGAATCAAACGAAACAGCTGCCTGAAGTACTTTCTACCAAAAACTGCTTCAGAAGAAGAGAAAACATCAAATGGTAGAATTTAGTGAAAGTATACAAGAAGACCAAATTGCTGCTTTGCAAATCTGATCAACAGAAGCTTCATTCCTAAACGCCAGGAAGTAGAAACTGACCTAGTAGAATGAGCCGTAATCCTTTGAGGCGGGTATTTACCCATAAGCATTGATGAATCAAAGACTTTAAACCAAGACGCCAAAGAAATGGCAGAAGCTTTCTGACCTTTCTTGGAACCAGAAAAGAAAACAAAGAGATAGAAGTCTTTCTAAAATCTTTAGTAGCTTCAACATAATATTTAAAGCTCTTACTACATCCAAAGAATGTAAAGATCTCTCCAGAGAATTCTTAGATTCGGACACAATGAAGGGACCAACAATTCTCTACTAATGTTAGAATTCACAACCTTAGGTAAAATTGAAAAGAAGTCCGCATCACCGCCTTATCTGATGAAAAATCGAGAAAAGTAGATTCACAAGAGCAGATAACTCAGAAACTCTTCTAGCAGAAGAGATGGCCAAAAGGAACAAAACTTTCCAAGAAAGTAAATTTAATATCCAGAGAATGCATAGGTTCAAACGGAGGGAGCCTGTAAAGCCCTCAGAACCAAATTTAAGACTCCAAGGAGGAGAGATTGACTTAATGGACAAGGTTTGATACGAACCAAAGCCTGTACAAAACATGGAATATCAGGAAGATTAGCAATCTTTCTGTGAAAAAGAACAGAAAGAGCAGAGATTTGTTCCTTTCAAGGAACTGCAGGACAAACTTTTATCCAAACCATCCTGAAGAAACTGTAAATTCTAGGAATTCTAAAAAGGAATGCCAGGAGAATTTATGAGAAGAACACCAAGAAATGTAAGATTTCCAGACTTGATAATAAATCTTCCTGGACACAGATTTACGAGCCTGTAACATAGTATTAATTACTGAGTCAGAGAAACCTCTATGACTAAGAATCAAGCGTTCAATTTCCATACCTTCAAATTTAATGATTTGAGATCCTGATGGAAAAAAGGGCCTTGAGATAGAAGGTCTGGTCTTAACGGAAGAGTCCAAGGTTGGCAACTGGCCATCCGAATGAGATCCGCATACCAAAACCTGTGAGGCCATGCTGGAGCCACCAGCAGTACAAACGAACATTCCATTAGAATTTTGGAAATCACCTTTGGAAGAAGAACTAGAGGCGAAAGATATAGGCAGGATGATAATTCCAAGGAAGAGACAACGCGTCCACTGCTTCCGCCTGAGGATCCCTGGATCTGGACAGATACCTGGGAAGTTTCTTGTTTAGATGAGAGGCCATCAGATCTATTTCTGGAAGTCCCCAGATTTGAACAATCTGAAGAAATACCTCTGGGTGAAGAGACCATTCGCCCGGATGTAACGTCTGGCGACTGAGATAATCCGCTTCCCAATTGTCTACACCTGGGATGTGAACCACAGAGATTAGACAGGAGCTGGATTCCGCCCATACAAGTATCCGAGATACTTATTTCATAGCCTGAGGACTGTGAGTCCCACCTTGATGATTGACATATGCCACGGTTGTGACATTGTCTGTCTGAAAACAAATAAACGATTCTCTCTTCAGAAGAGGCCAGAACTGAAGAGCTCTGAAAATCACACGGAGTTCCAAAATGTTGATTGGTAATCTCGCCTCCTGAGATTCCCAAACCCCCTGCTCTGTCAGAGATCCCCATACAGCTCCCCAACATGACAGACTCGCATCTGTTGAGATCACAGTCCAGGTTGGACGAACAAAAGAAGCCCCTTGAACTAAACAATGGTGATCTATCCACCACGTCAGAGAGTGTCGTACATTGGGATTTAAGGATATTAATTGTGATATCTTTGTATAATCCCTGCACCACTGACTGGTTCAGCATACAAAGCTGAAGAGGTCTCATGTGAAAAAACGAGCAAAGGGGATCACGTCCGATGCAGCAGTCATGAGACCTAGAATTTCCATGCACAAAGCTACCGAAGGGAACGATTGAGACTGAAGGTTTCGACAGTCTGAAACCAATTTCAGACGTCTCTTTTCTGTTAGAGACAAGGTCATGGACACTGAATCTATTTGAAAACCCAAAAAGATTACCTTTGTCTGAGGAATCAAAGAACTCTTTGGTAAATTGATCCTCCAACCATGTCTTTGAAGAAACGACACAAGTTGATTCATATGAGATTCTGCAGAATGTGAAGACTGAGCAAGTACAAAGATATCGTCCAAATAAGGAAATACCGCAACACCCTGTTCTCTGATTACAGAGAGAAGGGCACCGAGAACCTTTGAAAAGATCCTTGGAGCTGTTGCTAGGCCAAACGGAAGGGCCACAAACGGGTAATGCTTGTCTAGAAAAGAGAATCTCAGAAACTGATAGTGATCTGGATGATTGGAATATGAAGGTATGCATCTCGTAAATCTATTGTGGACATATAATGCCCTTGCAGAACAAAAGGCAGAATAGTCCTTATAGTCACCATTTTGAATGTTGGTATCCTTACATAACGATTCAATATTTTTAGATCCAGACTGGTCTGAAGGAATTCTCCTTTGGTACAATGTATAGATTGAGTAAAACCCCAGACCCTCGTTCCAGAACTGGAACTGGCACAATTACCCCAGCTAACTCTAGATCTGAAACACATTTCAGAAACGCCTGAGCCTTCACTGGGTTTATTTGGAATGCGAGAGAAAAAAATCTTCTCGCAGGCGGCCTTACCTTGAAACCTATTCTGTACCCTTGTGAAACAATGTCTGAATCCAAAGACTGTGAATCGAAATGATCCAAATATCTTTGAAAATCGTTAACCTGCCCCTACCAGCTGTGCTGGAATGAGGGCCGCACCTTCATGTGGACTTGGGAGCTGCTTTGGTACTTTCTAAAAGGCTTGGATTTATTCCAGACTGGAGAAGGTTTCCAAACGGAAACCGTTCCCTTTAGGGAAGGGTCAGGCTTCTGTTCCTTATCTGACGAAAGGAACGAAAAACGATTAGCAGCCCTGTATTTTACCTTTAGATTTTTTGTCCTGAGGCAAAAAGGTTCCTTTCCCCCCAGTAACAGTTGAAATAATAGAATCCAACTGAGAACCAAATATTTATTACCTTGGAAAGAAAGAGAAAGCACAGTTGACTTAGTAAGTCATATCCTGCATTCCAAGTTTAAGCCAATAAAGCTCTTCTAGCTAAAATAGCTAAAGACATATACCTGACATAAATTCTAATGATATCAAAAATGGCATCACAAAATAAAGTATTAGCATGTTGAAGAAGTTTAACAATGCTATGATATTATGGTCGACACTTGTTGCGCTAAAGCCTCCAACCAGAAAGTGGAAGCAGCAGCAACATCAGCCACAAGAAATAGCAGGTCTAAGAAGATTACCCTGAACATAAATAAGCTCTCCTTAGAAAGGATTCAAGCTTCCTATCTAAAGGATCCTTAAAGGAAGTACTATCCGCCGTAGGAATAGTAGTACGCTTTAGCATGAGTAGAGATAGCCCCCATCAACTTTAGGGATTTTGTCCCAAAACTCTAATCTGTCAGATGGCACAGGGTACAATTTCTTAAACTTTGAGATAGGAGTAAATGAAGTACCCAGATTATTCCATTCCCTAGAATTACTTCAGAAATAGCCATCAGGGACAGGAAAAACTTCTGGAATAACTATATGAGGTTTGAAAACCGAATTTAAACGCTTAGTAGATTTAGTATCAAGAGGACTAGACTCCTCCATATCTAATGCGATTAACACTTCTTTAAGTAAAGAACGAATACATTCCATTTTAAATAAATATGAAGATTTATCAGTGTCAATATCTGAGACAGAGTCTTCTGAACCAGATAGATCCTCATCAGAAACAGACAAGTCAGAATGATGGCGGTCACTTAAAAATTCATCTGAAATATGAGAAGTTTTAAAAGACCTTTTACGTTTACTGGAAGGAGGAATAACAGACAGAGCCTTCCTAATAGATTTAGAAACAAATTCTTTTACATTAACAGGAACATCCTGAGCATTAGATGTTGAAGGAACAACAACAGGTAATGGATTATTACTAATGGAAATACAATCTGCATTAGAAAGTTTATCATGACATTCATCACAAACTACAGCCGGAGGAACAGTTACCAAAAGTTTACAACAAATGCACTTAACTTTGGTAGAACCAGCATCAGGCAGCGTCTTTCCAGAAGTAGATTCTGATCCAGGGTCAAGTTGAGACATCTTGCAATATGTAATAGAAAAAACAACATATAAAGCAAAATTATCAAATTCCTTAAATGACAGTTTCAGGAATGGGAAAAAATGCCAATGAACAAGCCTCTAGCAACCAGAAGCAATGAAAAATGAGACTGAAGTAATGTGAAAAAAAGGTGGAGACAAGAATGACGCCCACATTTTTTGGCGCCAAAAATGACGCCCACATTATTAACGCCTATATTTTTTGGCGCCAAGTATCCGGTGACACAGACAAAAACGACGCCCACATTTTTGGCGCAAAAAAACGTCTGAACACAAATACGTAAAAAAATGACACAACCACGAACAAACTTCCGGCTTCAATTAGGGCGCCGGAAAAGACAAAAAATTTTCGCTAAAAAAGTCAGCGCCAAAAATGACGCAATAAATTGAAGCATTTTCAGCCCCCGCGAGCCTAACAGCCCACAGGGAAAAAAGTCAATTAAATTTTTTTTTAAGGTAAGAAAAAATAATCATTCATATGCATTATCCCAAATAATGAAACTGACTGTCTGAAATAAGGAATACTGAATACCCTGAATCATGGCAAATATAAGTTTAAACACATATATTTAGAACTTTATAAATAAAGTGCCCAACCATAGCTTTAGAGTGTCATAATAAAATAAGACTTACTTACCCCAAGACACTCATCTACATATAGTAGATAGCCAAACCAGTACTGAAACGAGAATCAGTAGAGGTAATGGTATATAAGAGTATATCGTTGATCTGAAAAGGGAGGTAGGAGAAGAAATCTCTACGACCGATAACAGAGAACCTATGAAATAGATCCCCTAGAGCAGGCATGTCCAAAGTCCGGCCCGCGGGCCAATTGCGGCACGAGTACCAGACTGATATGGCCCCACAGATAATTTTACAAATATACATTATACGGCCCCCCAGTGAGTCCCCAACCGCCGCTCAGTTAAGTCCCAGAGCGCCGCTCAGTGAGTCTCTGGTTTGACGTCATCAGCCGGCACAGGAAGAAGGGGAAAGCTCAAATCTTGCGAAATCTCGGACGCATAGGAATCTGGCCAATTTTCATAATAGCACCAAAACATCTCACAGGAATAAGCAAGGAGATATTTCAAGGTATAAAAAGTTCAATTTATGACATGTCATTCAATGTAAAAACGTAAAAAGCACAGCATACACAGCCTTTTCTTGGGAGAAACGTTGTTTTAAATATATTTGAACACATGTATACTTGGTGTTATGTTCCTGTTCACATTTTCTGAACTTAAAAGTTGACAGGCAACTTTTTTTTTTTTTTTTTTTTTAAAGGGTTTTCTTTATTGAGTAGAAATAATTCAAACAATTGTCAGGGAACATCACTTATTTGTGTTGCACACTTTACCTATGTACTTATTTCACACCACTTGTAATTTTGCTAACATTATTTTGCTAACATAAGTTTCTGTCTGTTCTGCCTGTGTTCCACACCTGCTTCCTGTAGCCTAACCACAACGCTCAGAGCTAAGTTCCATGACCCATATACTGCCTACATGATTTCCTGTAAGCTGCAAAATACATTTTTTTTCTCCTCCTCTTCATGTCTGTCTTTTTTTTCATATATGTTATGTTGCATGCCAATAAGGCCAGTAGGAAATATATTACTGTGTTAGGCTTGGCCAATAAGATGATGCTACGCACCAGAAATGCCCACGTGTGCCCAAATGTATCCACGTCTATATATTGTGCTTTTGGGTCCACAATAAACGAAACCTTTGCTAATGATAACCTGCCTGTGTGTGTTATTTTGGTAATTGTTTCCCAGACGTCTGAGAAGGTCACTGTTTTCATCCAAGACTCATCTTCCAATATTGTCCCGGGATAATAATTCCTAACAATCTGGTGTCAGAAGCTGGGATTGACCACAAGAGGGACCCTCCTCGACGGGGTGAGTAATTTTGTCTAAACTTTTGTGACTTGATTTCTGTACCCTGTTGGGGGGGGGCCCGTTAAGGTCAATACAGTTAGTTGGGATTTTTTTTTCTTTGGTAGAACCCGGGTGGGTAAAAAAAAAAAAAGTGTCTAGGGAGACCTCCATGGAGCTTAAGTTTAAGGTTTAATGTGGCCCTCTGAAGTCTTGGTTGAGACCAGTACCTTATTGCTGCTATTTATGTTTTGTCTTGTTATTGCAACTCTATTATAAGTACATATACGCAGGTGTAAGACGCACCATTTACCGTGTCGAAAGTCACTGCCTAATGATGCACGGATAAACGATAGCACGGTGACACCTGTATAGAATGTGCACTTTTGCTTCATATTGTAATTGTTCTGTTATTTGAGTCATATGTATCATGAAATTATTTGTTTTATATGTTCTGTATTACTCATATTGTATACTGTTTGTATTTTAATATTGCGATTCTATTATGAGGACATAGACACAATTCGTGTCCTGTGTTCACTATCGCTCACCATTTCTTATTGTATTTTCATTGTATATTTCATTGCTGCTATTTTATTATAAGGACATAAGGTTCATCCTGTGTCTACTATTGCATGAGTTAGTGGAGACAACAACCGACTTTAAGTACTAAGATACTCCGTCCTGTCTAGCAGTTTTGAAGACTACATGTAACAGTGTATGAAACAGCTGTTGTTAGTGACGGATTAGTCAGAACTTGCCTCCATTAGACGCTAAATCCCTTTGATTGTGTGTGTGTGTAAGGCTATTACTGGTCAGGGGTCATGGGGACCGGTCAAAGTAAACAAAGCCAAACTGAGGGAGAAACATGTAAACAATTTGTGGCTAGACAGGAGGATGTAGGGTGGGCAATGGTCATCCCATTTTTAGATGACGTCAGTGGCTATACAGAGTATATAGATCCAAGAAATGCATTTCCTAGGAGTGGTTGTAATTGTAAATTTCATAGACATGTTAAGAGGTTTGTGTTTGGGAAATGAAAAAGCATTTGATTTGTATACAGGAGATCCCGATTGGGACATGCAATACATGAGACAAGCTGCTGAGTATTGGTTAAAATATTGTGACAGATATAAATTCAGTGGTAATAATAGACACAGTAAAATAGATAAATCTAAACTTTCTAGAATTATTTTACGTCCTCCTCCAATAGTCTATGCGAAAAATGTCCCAGATACAATAGCCACTGCCCCTATGGCTGCGCCACCGCCATATGCGGGAATATATCCAAGTGTTACTAATTATAATGACGATGATTTAATTGTGGCTTACAATACAACCAGAACACGTCCACCCCCTCCACTTCATGGAGATGTACAGGGGGCTGAGGCACCTGATGACGTAAGTGTCCAGGAGCCTCATAGAATTGAGCCTGCAAGAGAAGCACAAAATTTTGTAGTTACATCTGGTGGCCGTGTTAGTACTCGCCCAAGGAGATATAGTGACTCCAACTACCGCCCACGTCCGAATGTAACTTTGCCAGTCCATGGAATTCACACTCCCGAGTCTCCAGACGTCTCTGTCTGCAATGAGACCAAACAACAATTAATGCCTTGGGTACCACAACCTATTCAAAAACATGAAGATGCAAATTGGGCAGACCCCCGCTGCATCTCTGGCACCAGTGCCATAAGTACTATGCCATATTTAATTGCTGGGGACCAAATGATTATCAAACCCCTCACGGCAGGTGAATTAAGTGATATTACCAGGGACTGCCCCGACCCTTTAAGACAACCTGCTGCCTGTATCCTTCACCTTAAACGATATTTACAGGGAGCCATGTATACACAAACTGACATTAAAATGATAATTGATAAATTGTATAATTATCACGAAAATGATGAATGGGATTGGACTAAAGTTCCTACAATACACACAAATGACACAAGCACCTCAGTCACTTCATATGGTTTAGCAAACCCAGTGACTAGGGCAATCATGTGGACAGAATTAGAAACTGAAATAAAACGCTGTAGTAAGACACAGCAATCTATGAGTGCAGTTTTAGCATGCAAGCAGAAACCTGACGAGGCAATTTTAGACTTTGCTAAAAGATTTTTTAAATGTTGGGCAGAGGAAGGAGGCTTATCCTCCGGGGATGGAATGGCTGTATTAAAGAATCAGACTATGTTAGGGTGTATGACACCAACAGACAGTCTTTTGTTAAAACAACTCATACCTGATTGGCCCAAAATGACCTCAAAGGAATTATTATCAGCTATTGAGTCCCGTCATGCTGCAGGATGTTTTGATAAAAGTGTTAAGGGTGCATATGTTCAGGTTAATGATAACACACTTCCACGCCATAGGCAAAGGGGGGGTAGAATTAATCAGGACCACAGACGCAACATGTGTTTTAATTGTGGGGAAACAGGACACTGGAAAAATGAATGTCCCCATCCGCCCCGTAAGGGCAGGGATAACTTTTATCCCAGGGACAACCACCGATCACACTCACACTCACCACCTAGACGTGACAACCGACCACCACAACACAGAATACAATGGCCATAGGGCTGCACGGAGGGAGGCACCCTACTCTTACCCAAGGTTACATCGTATTATAATCGTGAGCCCTTCGTTACTCTTAACATAGAGGGCTCCGAATTACAATTCCTCGTAGATACGGGAGCTACTTGCTCCACTATCTCGGGCGAATTATATGATGGACCCTTGCGAGAGTCTAATCCCTCTGTGGGAATCACAGGTGTGCCAATTCCTACCTTCCGCACTCCACTCCTCACAGTTCAAATACCCGACTCTCCCAAAACTTTGTCCCACTCGTTCCACATTATCAAGGGTTGCCCCTTTAGTCTCCTTGGTCGAGACTTGATGGGTAAACTGGGAATAATGATGACAATATCACGGAACGGTGGCATGACGGTCGACTTTGACCTCAGTGAATCAGGCGAATCGCCCGAGGAATCACTGTCGTCGGAGACGGCCATGTTAAGCAATCAGATACATCAGGTTACTGACCATGTCCGTAATCTGCCTTCAGCCACAGATTTTGACACTCTCTTTGACAGCATTCCCCCTACCTTATGGTCAACAGGACCATATGATACGGGGACCATAGACTGCACCCCATATAGGGCAACGTTGCGTGAAGACTGCTCCCCAGTTTTCATTAAACAATACCCTATTAGTGACGACAAGCTGGAGGGCATAGGCCCCATGATTAAGGTATTTCTGGAGAAAGGTATTCTGAAACATACCATCTCCCCGTATAACACACCCATTAACCCCTTGCCTAAGCCGGCGGGCGGTTATCGTTTTATTCAAGACCTAAGGGCCGTGAATAAATTAATTATACCTCTCCCTCCCTTAGTCCCGGATGTGACCGCACTACTTACGGCCATTCCACACAATGCAGAAATTTTTTCTACCATTGATTTGGCTAATGCTTTCTTCTCTGTACCCGTTGATGTGGACACTCAACAGTTGTTCAGTTTCACGTACAGGGGGCTTCAGATGACCTGGAAAAAAATGCCCCAAGGATTTACGGACAGCCCCGCTGCATTCGGCCTAGTCCTCAATACCATGCTCAAGAGCTGGACCAGCCCCTGTGGTTCCGTCCTTTTGCAATATGTTGATGACCTGTTATTGTGTAGTACTTCATGCGAGGCAGGGGAAAAGGACCTAGTGGACCTTTTGTTGTTCCTCGCCCATGAAGGGCTCAAGGTGTCTAAACAGAAACTGCAAATCTGTCAGCCACAAGTTGAGTACTTAGGCTTTGTCCTGTCCAAAGGCAAACGAGAACTCAGTGCAAAAAGAGTAAAAGCCCTCTCTAAACTGCCAAAGCCAGCCACTCCCAAAGAAATGCTGACCTTTCTTGGGATAATAAACTATTGTCGACAGTGGATACCAGACTGCTCCCACTACGACTCAATCCTCCGCACCGTTTGCCACAGTGACTCTCCACCCACAATTCACTGGACAGAGACTCTGACCCATGCATACAATGAACTTGCCAGGTCCATCACCACTTCCCCTGCCCTCGGCCTCCCTGACTACACAAAGCCTTTTCATTTGTACGCAAGGGAAAATTGTAAAACCATGGCGGCTGTCTGTGCCCAAGAGCATGGTAGTAACTCTTTCCGTCCTGTAGCCTTTTTATCTAAAAAGTTGCCCATCCCTGTGCAGGGTATGCCTTCATGCCTGCGATCCCTCGCAGCGTGTGCCATGGCCGTTGAGATGTGCGAACCTATCACACTGGGACATTCACTTGTTTTACATACCTCCCATCAGGTTTTGCACCTCCTTAACAATCTGCAAACACAACACATGACTGCCCAGAGACTTAGTGGTTATGAAATACTGCTTACCAGTACTTCTGAGTTAACCATTAAGTACTGTGCAACTAACTCAGGCCCTGCGTCTATTCTCAAGGCCTTGTTATCCTCTGACGTACCACAATCTGACCTCCCCCTTCACGACTGCATTGCACTCATTCACTCCAGCACAACACCACGCCCTGACCTCCGGGACACCCCTATTCCGGGGGTCCCTGACGTCTTTGTGGATGGCTCATGTCGCCGCCCAGATGACCACACGTACCTTGCAGGATATGCAGTGGTCCAGCTTCCCGACATTGTTTTTGAATCTTCCTGTGTCATGCATAATTCTGCTCAGGCAGCTGAATTAATAGCTCTCACTCGAGCCTGTGAACTTTTTGCTGATGCCTCTGTAAATATCTATACCGACTCCAGATATGCCTTTGGAGTGGTACATGATTTTGGCATGATTTGGAAACAAAGAGGTTTCAAGTCTGCCGACGGTAAAAGCATCAGTCACACCACACTTATCACAGAACTCTTACAAGCCATCCTGCTCCCAAAAGAAATAGCTGTCATACACTGCCGAGCACATACTAACCTTAACAATCCTATTGCTAGGGGTAATGCATTAGCTGACACAGTAGCCAAACAAGCAGCTAAGATCTCTCCATTTCAAGACAGTGTTTATCCCATACTTGTGGCACCCTCTATGGTCGACGATGTGCTCACATCGTCACTACAGCAGTTTGCCACTGTCACTGATATCAAATACTGGGTCTCTCAGAAGCTCGAATTAAACCCTCAGGGGTTTTATTCGAAAGAGGGGAAAGATGGGACAATCATTGGTATCCCTGAAACTAGTGCACCCATTTTTATTTCACAAGCCCACGGTGTCAGTCACCTGAGCATCCACAACACTTTACAGTTACTCAAACCTTACTTCTGCATACAAAATCTACAGTTACATGTACAATCTTACATTAACCGTTGCATCACTTGTCTGCAAACCAAACACAACAATAAACCTGCAAAACATGAACATCTAACACCACCATCCGCACCTTTCACCCACCTGCAGATAGATTTCACACACATACCTAAAACAGGAACCAAACAGTTTTACCTGCTGGTCATAGTTGACCAATTTTCTCGCTGGCCTGAGGCCTTTCCTACCACTAGGGAAGACGCAAAAACAGTAGTGAAACACCTTTGCACTGATGTCATTCCCAGATTTGGTTGCCCCCTGCATATTAACTCAGACAATGGCCCAGCTTTTGTTAGTAAGGTATTGCAGGAATTGGTAACTCACTTACAGATAAAATGGAAGTTTCACATACCATATCACCCCCAGAGCTCAGGGGTGGTAGAAAGGATGAACCGGACCATTAAGGAAAAACTCCTTAAGGCCACGGGAGGGAATTGGGTCAAATGGCAGGATCATTTACCTGCAGTCTTAGCTGAGGTACGGATGTCCCCAAGTAAATCCACTCAGCTGTCTCCTTTTGAGATTTTAATGGGTAGACCGTTCCCCACTCCCTGGGTCAGGAACCCACACATAGTCACTGGTGATTTAGATTTAATCAGGGAACGATATGTACATGAATTAATCTCTGTTTTGAATGGCAACTATGGTGATGTGGCTTCTCGTTTTCCTCTTCCCTCACAGGAACCAACCCACAGCTTCAAGGTCGGAGACACAGTGTGCATCAGACAGCTGAATAAAGCAAAGAAGGGAGGCTTCCCATACGGTCCACCTACCGAAGTTGTGGCCATCACTCGTACTGCCATCCTCACAGCCCAGGAGCCCATCTGGATCCACGCATCTAGGGTAAAGCTCTGTCCAAAGAGGGGTGAAGCTGGCTGTCTAGTCCCTTCTGAAACATCTGTATCACCAGTCCAGGACGTCTCAGAAAACAGTTGTGCCTAAAGAGGGGTGAAGTGTTCACAAAGTCCCTTCTGTAACACCTGTAGCATTCTCGACTGCCAGTCCAAAGAGGGGTGAAGTTGGTCGCACAGTCCCTTCTGTAACATCTATATCCACAGCACGTTTCTGCAACAACATGATCGCCATTCAGGGGTCCCCCTGTTTGGTATACCTGTACCTCCTTTCCTCCTTGCTCTTGGTTGCAATAACCGGATGGATAATAGCCTCCTGCTATTATGAGACACCGGACGAACAATATGGTATTGCCCCTGTTTGTAATTACTTCATCACTCCCCCTGACTCACCCCAGAAACAAAACACAACCAAGAACTCAACAACCCTGCCAACACCACATGTTCCAGCCCTCCGTAGAGCCCGAAGGTCAGCAGACCGGACCCCTTTCAGGGTGATCGAGCACATACCCTCAAAAATGGCCATTACACAAACCACATCACCACGCTCTACAACCTTTTGGTACAATTCTTCAAATCTCCATGTTGCCACTTATGCCTTTGACTATTGTGACATTATTCTATGCCCCAGGGATGTAGTAACACAGTGTAACATTTACCACGATATCCCTTCCAGGTCATTCTATATGTGTATAGGGAGGGATGATACTAGTAATGATGATTGTAAATACTCGAATGCTGATGGGTGGGATGCAGATGGAGGCCTTAGATGGGGAACTGTTATATTCACCGAGAAAGATAGAATTAGGAGATCCTTAATGGAAAGAATGACCCTTTCTAAGTCCGGACTTTGCCTTTCGGCAGGTAAACCCAGACAGAGTATGAAACTTACTTTGACTATTGAAAACCCCAGTCCAATTGATAGTGGCCCTTATATGCTCTCTTTTTGGGAAAGAGGGGCCTTATCCCGAGATAAGGGTGGTTTCCAGCTTCAAGATATGATTAATTCCTCTGAATGGAACAAAATTGTCACTAAATTTTATCAAAACCTTGGTCAAAACCCAATTAATACCCAGTCCCCATCTCAGGGCATGTTTGCTATAGCTGATCCCTCACCAAGAGATACTATGGCCTTAGAAACAGGTTATTCAGACAAAAACCTTTGGTTAGAATGGATGGCCTTTTCGGCCAAACAATATAATAGATCAAATTGTTATGTTTGTGGTAATGCCCGGCCCCATTTAGGTACTGTCCCCCTTAACATCCCTAGTAACGCTGAGTCCTGCTTTCTCAGCCTGTATACTAATACCATTGTTAATCAGTCAACCTGTATTGCCTGGAAGGAAAAATACCCCATTATTACTAAAACCCCACACCTCAGTGAGGGAATTTCTATATATCCTGGTAACTACACTTGTTATAGGGGCACAGGAAAAGGTAGATTCTTAGGTAACTTTACATCTGGGTACTGTTATAAGTATAGTAACCTCAACACCTATAACCACATTCAGTCGTTAGGTGACATATATTGGATTTGCGGGGATATGAAAATCCGCATTAGGCTAGAGGGACAATGGTCTGGGGAATGTGCTCTAGCAAAAGTAATCATGCCTCTCCACATTTTAGGTGTAGATGACATACACACTCACCACACCTCCTCTCATCGTACACGGAGACAGACTAAGGCTATCCCAGGTAGTTTTGACCCCCATGTATACATAGACGCTATAGGGGTCCCAAGGGGGGTCCCAAATGAATTTAAGGCCCGTGACCAGGTTAAAGCTGGATTTGAATCCATCTTCCCCATCATAACTGCCAATAAAAATGTAGACTGGATAAACTATATATTTTATAATCAACAACGTTTTGTTAATTATACCAGAGATGCCCTTAAAGGCATTGCTGAGCAACTCGGCCCCACCCTCTTACATGACATTCCAAAACCGCATGGCCTTAGACATGCTTTTAGCAGAGAAAGGAGGGGTGTGCAAAGTTCTTGATGATCAAACTGGTGGGTCATGCTGTACATTCATACCAGATAATACAGGTCCCACTGGAAAAGTAACAGTTGCTATTAAGAAATTGGAAGAATTATCCATTGAATTAAAGAAAAACTCAGGTATTGATAACCCCTGTGATAAATTCTTCACTGGCTTAGGCTTCCTAGAATGGCTAAAAAATATTGGTACCTTTATTGTTTTCATTGCTTTGTTTATACTATTCTGTTATTGTTGTTTTAAGATAGTTGTTTTCTGCATTGCTAAACATACACGCCTGCCACCCCAAACCCCTATCTCCCAGTGTGCACAATACCTACAGGTTCTTCCACACCAACCTAACCGGAATCCACAACATCGTCGATACCATCCTGCTAATACCACATACAAAAATGTCCCATTCCACTCCAGACGTTAGTCCAGTAGTAGTCATTGTTATGACTAAAGAGGGGAATTGTCAGGGAACATCACTTATTTGTGTTGCACACTTTACCTATGTACTTATTTCACACCACTTGTAATTTTGCTAACATTATTTTGCTAACATAAGTTTCTGTCTGTTCTGCCTGTGTTCCACACCTGCTTCCTGTAGCCTAACCACAACGCTCAGAGCTAAGTTCCATGACCCATATACTGCCTACATGATTTCCTGTAAGCTGCAAAATACATTTTTTTTCTCCTCCTCTTCATGTCTGTCATTTTTTTCATATATGTTATGTTGCATGCCAATAAGGCCAGTAGGAAATATATTACTGTGTTAGGCTTGGCCAATAAGATGATGCTACGCACCAGAAATGCCCACGTGTGCCCAAATGTATCCACGTCTATATATTGTGCTTTTGGGTCCACAATAAACAAACCCTTTGCTAATGATAACCTGCCTGTGTGTGTTATTTTGGTAATTGTTTCCCAGACGTCTGAGAAGGTCACTGTTTTCATCCAAGACTCATCTTCCAATATTGTCCCGGGATAATAATTCCTAACAACAATATTACAAAAACAAAATTTACATCTGGCACGATGTATCAAAGTATTACATTTTGAACATTTTGATTAATTATTGGCAAAGACATTACAGCATAATCATAATTTTATTCCTCTTAACATACTCTAAAGAACTTCATCATTTGGACAGTGCGGTACAATCAATGATTTATTAACTAATTTTGGGAATTGCAGTATTCTTCCCAGAGAAAATACATATTAAAGATGTCATCTGACTTTGTGGTGTTGACAAACTGGTACTTTTCAAGCGTTAGTGTATGCGTAATAAGGGATTGCCATTCCGGTACAGAGGGAACAAAAGACGATTTCCAATATCTTGGAATTAATCTTTTGGCACAATTTATCATAAGGAATAAAAGTCTAAGTCTTAGCTTACACTTTTGGGGAAGTTATTTAATAAAAATATAGCCGGTTCTAGGGGTATCGCAGTACCTATGATTTTTTTGAACCACTGACTGAACTCCCAACCAGTAGTGTCTGATATGTGGGCATGTCCACCAAATGTGTTGGATATCGCCAATACCTCCACATCCCCTCCAACATTGTTTATTTACATTATTAAACATACTAGCCAATCTTACGGGTGTATAGTACCAGCGACACATAAGTTTCATATTCATTTCAGTGTATATGATTGAGGAAGTACGGCCACTCATGTTAACAAATATTTTTGACCATTCTTGTTCTGTGATCTGTATGCGAAGATCCTCCGACCATTTTTGTGCATAAGTCGGGAGGTCTTTGGAGTGGTGTTCAAGGATTAATTTATAGGTGCGTGAAAGGGAGCCCTTAGAGGACCATGAAGTATAACACATAGACTCAAATGGGGTGAGGGATCTGTGGAGCTGACTACCATAGGGGTGGGTGGCAAGGTAGTGGTGTATTTGAAAATATCTATACCAAGACGAGAAGAATTCTCCCCAAGTGACGGTCAGTTCTAATTTAGTTTTCAATTTACCACTCTCCAAAATGGAATAGTTTGTTATTGTTTCCTTCAGTGATCTTGGTCGCTGATATACTGTGCTATTAACTAATTGTAACTCTGAATTATCTGTCAGTGGGGTAAGCGGTGAAGGGATTGTGGAGAGTTTCTGGCGCCTAATTATTTGTTTGTCCCAGATTTCAAGAGTTAGTTGGGTTGTGGTGGTTGTATGTGGTGCTAAAGTTCTATGTATGTGTGGGATCCAACATGAGGCTTCTAGTTGTTCATTTTCCGCTAAGTCATATTCTATCTGTACCCATTCTTTATGAGCTGTATTTTTACACCAATCTAGTATCCGTACTAATGCACCTGCAATGTGATAATAAAGGAGGCTGGGCGTTCCCGACAGACAACCTTTATTAGTTTGTGTAATGTACTTTACAATGTTCCTGACATATTTCAGCTTCCTGTTTTTTTATATTAAAGGCAGAGTGATTTAACACCTGTTTAGATTTGTCATCCAAGTCACAAAATGTAAAAGTATGCCGTTTTCAATAAACTTTGCATAAAAAAGTTAATTTGCATTTATTTTAAAATGGTTCACTTCATGAAATCTGGCACTCTTCCAAAAAAGTTTGGACACCCCTGCCCTAGAAGAAGACCATTGTATTCAAATAGGCAATACTCTCTTCACATCCCTCTGACATTGACTGCACTCTGAGAGGAAAACCGGGCTCCAGCCTGCTGTGAAGCGCATATCAACGAAGAATCTAGCACAAACTTACTTCACCACCTCCACGGGAGGCAAAGTTTGTAAAACTGAATTGTGGGTGTGGTGAGGGGTGTATTTATAGGCATTTTGAGGTTTGGGAAACTTTGCCCCTCCTGGTAGGAATGTATATCCCATATGTCACTAGCTCATGGACTCTGTCAGTTTCATATTTGGGGAAAATAAACATTTCTTTCATGTAATTAGCAAGTCTGCAGAAGGAAATACATGAACCCGACTCATGCCAAATATAAGTACAATACATATATTTAGAACTTTATATAAATGCATAAAGTGCCAAACCATAGCGGAGGTGTCTTAAGTAATAAAAAACATACTTACCAAAAGACACCCATCCACATATAGCAGATAGCCAAACCAGTACTGAAACAGTTATCAGTAGAGATAATGGTAAATTGAGAGTATATCGTCTATCTGAAAAGAGAGGTAGGAGATGAATCTCTACGACCGATAACAGAGAACCTATGAAATAGACCCACGTTAGGGAAATCATCGTATTCAATAAGTGATACTCCCTTCACGTCCCTCTGACATTCGCTGTACTCAGAGGAATCGGGCTTCAACAATGCTGAGAAGCGCATATCAACGTAGAAATCTTAGCACAAACTTACTTCACCACCTCCATAGGAGGCAAAGTTTGTAAAACTGAATTGTGGGTGTGGTGAGGGGTGTATTTATAGGCATTTTGAGGTTTGGGAAACTTTGCCCCTCCTGGTAGGATTGTATATCCCATACATCACTAGCTCATGGACTCTTGCCAATTACATGAAAGAAAGGAATATACCACTCCTTAGCAATGATCTCAGAAGCTCGGTCTGGTACCGGAAACACGCCTGTCGAGGAAGGAACCTCGAAATACTTGTTCAGATTATTGAACTTCTTAGGAACAACGACGACCATGGAGTCGCTGTCATCCAAGGTAGCTAAAACCTCCTTAAGTAGTAGACGGATGTGTTCGAGATTAAACCGGAAAGATACAACTTCAATATCAGCAAGAGGAATTACACTGTCCGAATCTGAAATTTCCACTTCAGATGCTACTAAGATAGCCCCCTCCTCAGGCTTCTGTGAGGGGGTATACGAAATAGCAATTGCGTCAGAAACCTCACTTACTAAATGTCTTATTTTCCTCTTACGCTTTCCCTGTAACATAGGAAAAGCAGACAACGCATCTGAAATTGTAGAAGACATGAGAGAAGCGATGTCTTTTAAAGTAACCCTGTAACGGAAGCTTCTGTTACTTTTGTACTTGGAGAGGACTGCAGGCCAGCCTCCTCCCCACCAACTATAGACCCAGGAACTTGAGGGGATTCTATGATTTGGGAGGTGGGTGCCCAGGGTACATTTGGAGTACTTTTACCCTGGATTCAGGTTTACCCAGTTTCCATCAATTCCCAGAGATTCTGAGGACTGGAGGGAACTGATACAGAGTTGGGATTGATGTGTTTTGTTGGAGTATAAGGTGACAGCCCAATTCAGTATTGCCTACTCCAACCCCCCCCTCCCCCGACTCAGAATGTTTAAGCTTATAGTCTGTGTGTGAGACACAGAGCAGGAGACTATACACAGCACAGACAATCCAATGCTGAGACCTCCTGCTGTTATGTGTCTCTATATCTAGTCTTGGTGTGAAGTGTCTGTTATTGTGCGAGTCATCCATTGTCCTTTTGCAAGTCAGGATGTGATTAGAATCTTGTTTAACTAACCATTGTGTGATGTTTGTTTCTATTAATTATGTGGTAACTACCCCCCCTTTGTTGGAAATGTATAAAAGCTGTGTTTTCTGTGCAAGAAAGCAGTTTCTATTTTGACCCTCAAGCATTCAGTCTTGGCTAATGTTCTTGGGGGTAGCTATAACAACTTGCAGCGGCTGTTATTCTAATAGTGGCAGTATCCAGTGGAGGTTCATGGGTTGGCGTTTGGTGGGAGGAAGCTGACTTTAGCGGATATACCCAGTCTGGGGTACAGAGACATGCTACAAACCCCAACTGGAGCTGAGGAAATGCAGGGCACTGCATGTGAGGGCGGAAAAATTTGGGACGCTTGGGGAGAAAGCTGCGGCATAAATTGAAGATTGTCAATAGATTCCTGACCCGCTTCCTCAGAGAATGTTGGCTCTGGAAATTTTTTATTCCTGTAACTTATAGTCCTCTCAATACAAGAGGAACAGAAAGGGATTGGTGGGTCCACATTGGCATCAAAACAAAGTGCAGGTGACATTTTGCAACTCCTCCTGGTCAATTATTACTCTTAATGACCAGAACTAGCAAACAAAAATATATATAATACTAGTGATCAGTTAGTTTTAATCCCCCTTAGGTTGTAAATAATATGGCGAAATTTACATCTTCTATATATAGTTCAGCATAATCCCATTTCCATAAGACTTGACATCTAGTAATAAATAGAATTAAAATTTGGCGATCACTTTTGCCAACAGTATAGATATAGATATTTGCGTGACCTCTTGTTACAATCTATGTATCATAAGTTAGATCAAGTAAGATTATTCTCATGGGTAGAGAAAATTTATGCCGCTAGTCAGCCAACTCAGGTATCAAAATGCAGGTAAACCCCATTCGAATTGCTAAACTAAGATAATATGCGCATGTCAGCATATTGTGAGATACTGAATATTGCTGTGTGACCCACCCGGAGCAAGCCCCATAGTATTGCGCTATACTAATTAGCTGATTTAAGCTAGATGGTAGATAGGTATAGACTGGTTCTAACTCAACATGTTATGATAAAAAGCGTCCTAAACACTACACTGATGTGCGTAATGGGCGAAAAGGGTCAGTGTAGTGTTTAGGACGCTTTTTATCATAACATAATTTTTCTCTAGAATAATCTTACTTGATTTAACTTATGATACATAGAATGTAACAAGAGGTCACGCCAATATCTATACAGTTGGCAAAATTCTAATTCTATTTATTACTAGATGTCAAGTCTTATGGAAATGGGATTATGCTAAACTATATATATATATATATATAGAAGATGTAAATTTTGCCATATTATTTACAACCTAAGGGGGATTAAAACTAACTGATCACTAGTATTATATAAACCACAATTAGTCTTATTCATATATTATAGCCAATATAGATTATCGGTTATAAACAAAGCCAGCACCTTTACCATTTGGGTATATGTAAGGGATAATATACGTCCCATACCGTCAAGGTAATAGCAGAACTTAAAGGGACACTGAACCCAAATTTGTTCTTTCGTGATTCAGATAGAGCATGCCATTTTAAGCAACTTTCTAATTTACTCCAATTATCAAATTTTCTTCATTCTCTTGGTATGTTTATTTGAAAAGCAAGAATGTAAGTTTAGATGCCGGCCCATTTTTAAACAAGTGCTATCCATGGTACTGAACCAAAAAATTGCTGGCTCCTTAGCTTAGATGTCTTTTTCAAATAATTATAGCAAGAGAACGAAGAAAAATTAATAGGAGTAAATTAGAGAATTGCTTAAAATTGCATGCTCTATTTGAATCATGAAACAAAAAATTTGGGTTCAGTGTCCCTTTAAGTAAGCACAGATTAACCGTCAGAATCCAAACGTGAACATACCAATACGGCTATAAGTCGAGTAGATATAAAACATAATATGTGATTATTTTTTTACATGCTTAATCAAATGCCAGGTGGTTTTCTGAGATGCTAGACATATAGTGAGATACAATTGTACACTAGCAACTGAAAAAACATAATTTATGCTTACCTGATAAATTCCTTTCTCCTGTAGTGTAGTCAGCTCCTCCCCTCTACGTCATACCCAGTCATTCGACCGAAACCAAACGAGAAAGGAGAAACTATAGGGTGCAGTGGTGACTGGAGTTTAATTTAAATTTTAGACCTGCCATAAAAAACAGGGCGGGCCGTGGACTGACTACACTACAGGAGAAAGGAATTTATCAGGTAAGCATAAATTATGTTTTCTCCTGTTAAGTGTAGTCAGTCCACGGGTCATCCATTACTTATGGGATACCAATACCAAAGCTAGAAGTACACGGATGACGGGAGGGAAAGGCAGGATCTTACACAGAAGGAACCACTGCCTGAAGAACCTTTCTCCCAAAAACAGCCTCAGAAGAAGCAAAAGTGTCAAATTTGTAAAATTTGGAAAAAGTATGAAGAGAAGACCAAGTTGCAGCCTTGCAAATCTGTTCAACAGAGGCCTCATTCTTAAAGGCCCACGTGGAAGCCACAGCTCTCGTAGAATGAGCTGTAATTCTTTCAGGAGGCTGCTGTCCAGCAGTCTCATAGGCTAAACGTATTATGCTACGAAGCCAAAAAGAGAGAGAGGTAGCAGATGCTTTTTGACCTCTCCTCTGACCAGAATAAACTACAAACAGGGAAGATGTTTGGCGAAAATCTTTAGTTGCTTGTAAATAAAATTTTAAGGCACGGACTACGTCTAGATTGTGCAGAAGTCGTTCCTTCTTTGAAGAAGGGTTAGGGCACAATGATGGAACAACAATCTCTTGATTGATATTCTTGCTAGTGACTACCTTAGGTAAGAACCCAGGTTTAGTACGCAGAACTACCTTGTCTGAATGAAAAATCAGATAAGGAGAATCACAATGTAAGGCCGATAACTCAGAGACTCTACGAGCCGAGGAAATAGCCATTAGAAACAGAACTTTCCAAAATAACAGCTTGATATCAATGGAATGAAGGGGTTCAAACGGAACACCCTGTAAAACGTTAAGAACTAAGTTTAAGCTCCACGGTGGAGCAACAGTCTTAAACACAGGCTTAATCCTGGCCAAAGCCTGACAAAAAGCCTGAACGTCTGGAACTTCTGACAGACGTTTGTGTAAAAGGATGGACAGAGCTGAGATCTGTCCCTTTAAAGAACTTGCAGATAAACCCTTTTCTAAACCTTCTTGTAGAAAAGACAATATCCTAGGAATCCTAACCTTACTCCATGAGTAACTCTTGGATTCGCACCAGTGTAAATATTTATGCCATATTTTATGGTAAATTTTCCTGGTAACAGGTTTCCTAGCCTGTATTAAGGTATCAATTACTGACTCTGAAAATCCACGCTTTGATAAAATCAAGCGTTCAATCTCCATGCAGTCAGCTTCAGAGAAATTAGATTTTGATGTTTGAAAGGACCCTGAATTAGAAGGTCCTGTCTCAGAGGCAGAGACCAAGGTGGACAGGATGACATGTCCACTAGATCTGCATACCAGGTCCTGCGTGGCCACGCAGGCGCTATTAGAATCACCAATGCTTTCTCCTGTTTGATCCTGGCAATCAATCGAGGAAGCATCGGGAAGGGTGGAAACACATAAGCCATCTTGAAGGTCCAAGGTGCTGTCAAAGCATCTATCAGGACCGCTCCCGGGTCCCTGGATCTGGACCCGTAAACAAGGAAGCTTGGCGTTCTGGTGAGACGCCATGAGATCCATATCTGGTTTGCCCCAACGTCGAAGTATTTGGGCAAAGACCTCCGGATGAAGTTCCCACTCCCCCGGATGAAAAGTCTGGCGACTTAGGAAATCTGCCTCCCAGTTCTCCACGCCTGGGATGTGGATCGCTGACAGGTGGCAAGAGTGAGACTCTGCCCAGCTAATTATCTTTGAAACTTCCATCATCGCTAGGGAGCTCCTTGTCCCTCCCTGATGGTTGATGTAAGCCACAGTCGTGATGTTGTCCGACTGAAACCTGATGAACCTCAGAGTTGCTAACTGAGGCCAAGCCAGAAGGGCATTGAGAACTGCTCTCAATTCCAGAATGTTTATTGGAAGGAGACTCTCCTCCTGAGTCCATGATCCCTGAGCCTTCAGGGAATTCCAAACAGCGCCCCAACCTAGTAGGCTGGCGTCTGTTGTTACAATTGTCCAGTCTGGCCTGCTGAAGGGCATCCCCCTGGACAGATGTGGCCGAGAAAGCCACCATAGAAGAGAATCTCTGGTCTCTTGATCCAGGTTCAGCATAGGGGACAAATCTGAGTAATCCCCATTCCACTGACTTAGCATGCACAATTGCAGCGGTCTGAGATGCAGGCGTGCAAAAGGTACTATGTCCATTGCCGCTACCATTAAGCCGATTACCTCCATGCATTGAGCCACTGACGGGTGTTGAATGGAATGAAGGACACGGCAAGCATTTAGAAGTTTTGTTAACCTGTCCTCTGTCAGGTAAATCTTCATTTCTACAGAATCTATAAGAGTCCCCAAGAAGGGAACTCTTGTGAGTGGCAATAGAGAACTCTTTTCTACGTTCACCTTCCACCCATGCGACCTTAGAAATGCCAGAACTAACTCTGTATGAGACTTGGCAGTTTGGAAATTTGACGCTTGTATCAGAATGTCGTCTAGGTACGGAGCTACCGCTATTCCTCGCGGTCTTAGTACCGCCAGAAGAGAGCCCAGGACCTTTGTAAAGATTCTTGGAGCCGTAGCTAACCCGAAGGGAAGAGCTACAAACTGATAATGCCTGTCTAGGAAGGCAAACCTTAGGTACCGGTAATGATCCCTGTGAATCGGTATGTGAAGGTACGCATCCTTTAGATCCACTGTGGTCATGTACTGACCCTTTTGGATCATGGGTAAGATTGTCCGAATAGTTTCCATTTTGAACAATGGAACTCTTAGGAATTTGTTTAGGATCTTTAAATCCAAGATTGGTCTGAAGGATCCCTCTTTCTTGGGAACCACAAACAGATTTGAGTAAAACCCTTGTCCGTGTTCCGACCGCGGAACCGGGTGGATCACTCCCATTAACAAAAGATCTTGAACACAGCGTAGAAACGCCTCTTTCTTTGTCTGGTTTGTTGACAACCTTGAAGATGAAATCTCCCTTTGGGAGGAGAAGCTTTGAAGTCCAGAAGATATCCCTGGGATATGATCTCTAACGCCCAGGGATCCTGGACATCTCTTGCCCAAGCCTGGGAGAAGAGAGAAAGTCTGCCCCCTACTAGATCCGTTGCCGGATCGGGGGCCCTCACTTCATGCTGTCTTAGGGGCGGCAGCAGGTTTTCTGGCCTGCTTGCCCTTGTTCCAGGTCTGGTTAGGTTTCCAGCCCTGTCAGTAACGAGCAACAGTTCCTTCCTGTTTTGTAGCGGAGGAAGTTGATGCTGCTCCTGCCTTGAAGTTACGAAAGGCACGAAAATTAGACTGTCTAGCTCTTGGTTTGGCTCTGTCTTGAGGCAGGGCATGTCCCTTACCTCCAGTAATGTCAGCGATAATTTCTTTCAAACCGGGCCCAAATAATATCTGCCCTTTGAAAGGTATGTTAAGCAATTTAGATTTAGAAGTCACATCGGCTGACCAAGATTTAAGCCACAGCGCTCTGCGCGCTTGAATGGCGAATCCTGAATTCTTAGCCGTAAGTTTAATTAAGTGTACTACGGCATCGGAAATAACATAATTTATGTAAGAACTTACCTGATAAATTCATTTCTTTCATATTAGCAAGAGTCCATGAGCTAGTGACGTATGGGATATACATTCCTACCAGGAGGGGCAAAGTTTCCCAAACCTCAAAATGCCTATAAATACACCCCTCACCACACCCACAATTCAGTTTAACGAATAGCCAAGAAGTGGGGTGATAAAAAAGTGCGAAAGCATATAAAATAAGGAATTGGAATAATTGTGCTTTATGCAAAAATCATAACCACCACAAAAAAAGGGTGGGCCTCATGGACTCTTGCTAATATGAAAGAAATGAATTTATCAGGTAAGTTCTTACATAAATTATGATTTCTTTCATGTAATTAGCAAGAGTCCATGAGCTAGTGACGTATGGGATAATGATTACCCAAGATGTGGATCTTTCCACGCAAGAGTCACTAGAGAGGGAGGGATAAAATAAAGACAGCCAATTCCTGCTGAAAATAATCCACACCCAAAATAAAGTTTAATGAAAAACATAAGCAGAAGATTCAAACTGAAACCGCTGCCTGAAGTACTTTTCTACCAAAAACTGCTTCAGAAGAAGAAAATACATCAAAATGGTAGAATTTAGTAAAAGTATGCAAAGAGGACCAAGTTGCTGCTTTGCAAATCTGATCAATCGAAGCTTCATTCCTAAACGCCCAGGAAGTAGACTGACCTAGTAGAATGAGCTGTAATCCTTTGAGGCGGAGTTTTACCCGACTCAACATAGGCAAGATGAATTAAAGATTTCAACCAAGATGCCAAAGAAATGGCAGAAGCTTTCTGGCCTTTTCTAGTACCGGAAAAGATAACAAATAAACTAGAAGTCTTTCGGAAAGACTTAGTAGCTTCAACATAATATTTCAAAGCTCTAACAACATCCAAAGAATGAATGATTTCTCCTTAGAATTCTTAGGATTAGGACATAATGAAGGAACCACAATTTCTCTACTAATGTTGTTGGAATTCACAACTTTAGGTAAAAATTCAAAAGAAGTTCGCAACACTGCCTTATCCTGATGAAAAATCAGAAAAGGAGACTCACAAGAAAGAGCAGATAATTCAGAAACTCTTCTGGCAGAAGAGATTGCCAAAAGGAACAAAACTTTCCAAGAAAGTAATTTAATGTCCAATGAATGCATAGGTTCAAACGGAGGAGCTTGAAGAGCCCCTAGAACCAAATTCAAACTCCAAGGAGGAGAAATTGACTTAATGACAGGTTTTATACGAACCAAAGCTTGTACAAAACAATGAATATCAGGAAGATTAGCAATCTTTCTGTGAAAAAGAACAGAAAGAGCAGAGATTTGTCCTTTCAAGGAACTTGCGGACAAACCTTTATCTAAACCATCCTGAAGAAACTGTAAAATTCTTGGAATTCTAAAAGAATGCTAAGAAAAATGATGAGAAAGACACCAAGAAATATAAGTCTTCCAGACTCTATAATATATCTCTCTGGATACAGATTTACGAGCCTGTAACATAGTATTAATCACAGAGTCAGAGAAACCTCTTTGACTAAGAATCAAGCGTTCAATCTCCATACCTTTAAATTTAAGGATTTGAGATCCTGATGGAAAAAAGGGACCTTGCGACAGAAGGTCCGGTCGTAGCGGAAGAGTCCACGGATGGCAAGAAGGCTCCGGACAAGATCCGCATACCAAAAACCTGTGAGGCCATGCCGAAGCTACCAGCAGAACAAACGAGCATTCCTTCAGAATCTTGGAGATTACTCTTGGAAGAAGAACTAGAGGCGGAAAGATATAAGCAGGATGATACTTCCAAGGAAGTGATAATGCATGCACTGCTTTCCGCCTGAGGATCCCGGGGATCTGGACAGATACCTTGGAAGTTTCTTGTTTAGATGAGACACCATCAGATCTATTTCTGGAAGCTCCCATAATTAAACAATCTGAAGAAATACCTCTGGGTGAAGAGACCATTCGCCCGGATGCAACGTTTGCGACTGAGATAATCCGCTTCCCAATTGTCTATACCTGGGGATATGAACCGCAGAGATTAGACAGGAGCTGGATTCCGCCCAAACCAGAATTCAAGATACTTCTTTCATAGCCAGAGGACTGTGAGTCCCTCATTGATGATTGATGTATGCCACAGTTGTGACATTGTCCTGTCTGAAAACAAATGAACGATTCTCTCTTCAGAAGAGGGCCAAGACTGAAGAGCTCTGAAAATTGCACGGAGTTCCAAAATATTGATCGGTAATCTCACCTCCTGAGATTCCCAAACTCCTTGTGCCGTCAGAGATCCCCACACAGCTCCCCAACCTGTGAGACTTGCATCTGTTGAAATTACAGTCCAGGTTGGAAGCACAAAATAAGCCCCCTGAATTAACGATGGTGATCTGCCACCACGTTAGAGAGCGTCGTACAATCAGTTTTAAAGATATTAATTGAGATATCTTTGTGTAATCCCTGCACCATTGATTCAGCATACAGAGGCTGAAGAGGTCGCATTGTGAAAATGAGCAAAGGGGGGATCGCGTCCGATGCAGCCAGTCATAAGACCTAGAATTTCCATGAATAAGGCTACCGAAGGGAATGATTGTGACTGAAGGTTTTCGACAAGCTGAAATCAATTTTAGACGTCTCTTGTCTGTCAAAGACAGAGTCATGGACACTGAATCTATCTGGAAACCCAGAAAAGTTACCCTTGTCTGAGGAATCAATGAACTTTTTGTAAATTGATCTCCAACCATGATCTTGAAGAAACAACACAAGTCGATTCGTATGAGATTCTGCTAAATGTAAAGACTGAGCAAGTACCAAGATATCGTCCAAATAAGGAAATACCACAATACCCTGTTCTCTGATTACAGACAGAAGGACACCGAGAACCTTTGTAAAAATTCTTGGAGCTGTAGCTAGGCCAAACGGCAGAGCCACAAACTGGTATGCTTGTCCAGAAAAGAGAATCTCAGGAACTGATAATGATCTGGATGAATCTGAATATGCAGATAAGCATCCTGTAAATCTATTGTGGACATATAATGCCCTTGCCGAACAAAAGGCAAGATAGTCCTTACAGTTACCATTTTGAACGTTGGTATCCTTACATAATGATTCAATATTTTTAGATCCAGAACTGGTCTGAAGGAATTCTCCTTCTTTGGTACAATGGAAGAGATTTGAATAAAACCCCATCCCCTGTTCCAGAACTGGAACTGGCATAATTACTCCAGCCAACTCTAGATCTGAAACACAATTCAGAAATGCTTGAGCTTTCACTGGATTTACTGGGACACGGGAAAGAAAAAATCTCTTTGCAGGGAGTCTCATCTTGAAACCAATTCTGTACCCTTCTGAACAATGTTCTGAATCCAAAGATTGTGAACAGAATTGATCCAAATTTCTTTGAAAAAACGTAACCTGCCCCTACCAGCTGAGCTGGAATGAGGGCCGCACTTCATGTGGACTTAGAAGCAGGCTTTGCCTTTCTAGAAGGCTTGGATTTATTCCAGACTGGAGATGGTTTCCAAACTGAAACTGCTCCTGAGGATGAAGGATCAGGCTTTTGTTCTTTGTTGAAACGAAAGGAACGAAAACGATTATTAGCCCTGTTTTTTACCCTTAGATTTTTTATCCTGTGGTAAAAAAGTTCCTTTCCCACCAGTAACAGTTGAGATAATGGAATCCAACTGAGAACCAAATAATTTGTTACCCTGGAAAGAAATGGAAAGTAGAGTTGATTTAGAAGCCATATCACATTCCAAGTTTTAAGCCATAAAGCTCTTCTAGCTAAATAGCTAGAGACATAAACCTGACATCAACTCTGATAATATCAAAAATGGCATCACAGATAAAATTATTAGCATGCTGAAGAAGAAGAATAATATTATGAGAATCATGATCTGTTACTTGTTGTGCTAAAGTCTCCAACCAAAAAGTTGAAGCTGCAGCAACATCAGCCAAAGATATAGCAGGTCTAAGAAGATTACCTGAACACAGATAAGCTTTTCTAGAAAGGATTCAATTTTCCTATCTAAAGGATCTTTAAACGAAGTACCATCTGACGTAGGAATAGTAGTACGTTTAGCAAGGGTAGAAATAGCCCCATCAACTTTAGGATTTTGTCCCAAAATTCTAATCTGTCAGACGGCACAGGATATAATTGCTTAAAACGTTTAGAAGGAGTAAATGAATTACCCAATTTATCCCATTCTCTGGAAATTACTCAGAAATAGCATTTAGGAACAGGAAAAACTTCTGGAATAACCACAGGAGATTTAAACACCTTATCTAAACGTTTAGAATTAGTATCAAGAGACAGAATCCTCTATTTCTAAAGCAATTAGTACTTCTTTAAGTAAAGAACGAATAAATTCCATTTTAAATAAATATGAAGATTTATCAGCATCAATCTCTGAGACAGAATCCTCTGAACCAGAAGAGTCATCAGAATCAGAATGATGATGTTCATTTAAAAATTCATCTGTAGAGAGAGTTTAAAAGATTTTTTATGTTTACTAGAAGGAGAAATAACAGACATAGCCTTCTTGATGGATTCAGAAACAAAATCTCTTATGTTATCAGGAACATTCTGCACCTTAGATGTTGAGGGAACTGCAACAGGCAATGGTACATTACTAAAGGAAATATTATCTGCTTTAACAAGTTTGTCATGACAATCAATACAAACAACAGCCGGAGGAATAGCTACCAAAAGTTTACAGCAGATACACTTAGCTTTGGTAGTTCCAGCACTAGACAGCGATTTCCTGAAGTATCTTCTGACTCAGATGCAACGTGAGACATCTTGCAATATGTAAGAGAAAAAAACAACATATAAAGCAAAATTGATCAAATTCCTTAATGACAGTTTCAGGAATGGGAAAAAATGCCAATAAACAAGCTTCTAGTAACCAGAAGCAAAGAAAAAATGAGACTGAAATAATGTGGAGACAAAAGAGACGCCCACATTGTTTGGCGCCTAAATGCTTTTTGGCGCCAAAAATTACGCCACATCCGGAACGCCGACATTTTTGGCGCAAAAGAACGTCAAAAAATGACGCAACTTCCGGCGACACGTATGACGCCGGAAACAGAAAAGATTTTTTGCGCCAAAAAAGTCTGCGCCAAGAATGACGCAATAAAATGAAGCATTTTCAGCCCCGCGAGCCTAACAGCCCACAGGGAAAAAAAGTCAAAATTTTTAAGGTAAGAAAAAATGATTGATTCAAACGCAATATCCCAAATATGAAACTGACTGTCTGAAAATAAGGAATGTTGAACATTCTGAGTCAAGGCAAATAAATGTTTGAATACATATATTTAGAACTTTATAAATAAAGTGCCCAACCATAGCTTAGAGTGTCACAGAAAATAAGATTTACTTACACCAGGACACTCATCTACAGTTTGTAGAAAGCCAAACCAGTACTGAAACGAAAATCAGCAGAGGTAATGGTATATAAATAAGAGTATATCGTCGATCTGAAAAGGGAGGTAAGAGATGAATCTCTACGACCGATAACAGAGAACCTATGAAATAGATCCTGTAGAAGGAGATCACTGCATTCAAATAGGCAATACTCTCCTCACATCCCTCTGACATTCACTGCACGCTGAGAGGAAAACCGGGCTCCAACTTGCTGCGGAGCGCATATCAACGTAGAATCTAGCACAAACTTACTTCACCACCTCCATAGGAGGCAAAGTTTGTAAAACTGAAATGTGGGTGTGGTGAGGGGTGTATTTATAGGCATTTTGAGGTTTGGGAAACTTTGCCCCTCCTGGTAGGAATGTATATCCCATACGTCACTAGCTCATGGACTCTTGCTAATTACATGAAAGAAAAATGAATTAGCTAGCTTAAGGACTCTAAGCTTGTCTGTAATCTCATCCAATGTAACTGAGTTAATGGTCTCTTCCAGAGACTCAAACCAGAATGCCGCCGCAGCCGTGACAGGCGCAATGCATGCAAGGGGTTGTAATATAAAACCTTGTTGAACAAACATTTTCTTAAGGTAACCCTCTAACTTTTTATCCATTGGATCTGAAAAAGCACAGCTATCTTCCACCGGGATAGTGGTGCGTTTAGCCAGAGTAGAAACTCCTCCCTCCACCTTAGGGACCGTCTGCCATAAGTCCCGGTGTGGTGGCATCTATTGGAAACATTTTTCTAAATATAGGAGGGGGAGAAAAGGGCACACCAGGGTCTATCCCACTCCTGTTAATAATTTCTGTAAGCTTTTAGGAATAGGAAAAACGTCAGTACAGCGTCGGTACCGCAAAATATTTATCCAGCCTACACATTTTCTCTGGGATTGCAACCGTGTTACAATCATTCAGAGACGCTAATACCTCCCTAATAATACACGGAGGTTCTCAGCTTAAATTTAAAAATTGAAATGTCTGAGTCCAGCCTATTTGATCAGATCCGTCACCCACAGAATGAAGCTCTCCGTCTTCATGTTCTGCCATTTGTGACGCAGTATCAGACATGGCTCTAACATTATCAGCGTACTCTGTTCTCACCCCAGAGTGGTCGCGTTTACCTCTAAGTTCTGGTAATTTAGATATAAACTTCAGTCATAACAACATTAGCCATGTCTTGTAAAGTGATTTGTAATGGCCACCCTGATGTACTAGGCCGTCGCAATATCACGCACCTCCTGAGCGGGAGATGCAGGTACTGACACGTGAGGAGAGTTAGTCGGCATAACTTTCCCCTCGTTGTCTGGTGAAATTTTCTTAAAATGTACAGATTGAGGGAACCCTTGATTCATACCTTAGACTTAACACATCAGAGACAAATACTGTACCCACTCAAAAATTCAGAGGTTGTTCTGGAAGCCCAGTTACGAGGCAAATGGAACATTTTCTAAACATTCCAATTAACAAGGTACCGAACCAATAGAGACACTAAAGATGAGAGGCTGGGACGGAACCCTGGGGGGGGCGCCTCTGGGTCAAGTCAGAGGAAATAGGAAGCAGAGATGGATGGGGAGGAGGGGGAAATTAAGCTGTCGATATATAACACCCAACTCGAAGGAAAGACGCATTCATAGTGGAGCTGCAATGACTTGCTGATTGTAAATAGCTACAAAACACCAAAGGACCTCTTGGAAAGCTTTTGATCGCTCTAATATGTTATGCAAACTATACTGTTATCTGTTGCCTTATCAAATAGGGGAACTAGATGTAGGAAGTTAGATGTGAAGTGAGGGAAGACAAGTAATGTCTGGAGTAGCTATGTTAATAGATTATAGAAGAAAATACAGTGCTGTCTTTGGTTGCAACTATTGTCATCATATTTTACAAATTTTCTGTATGTATCATTTGTTGCCTTACTCAGTGCTGGATGTATAAATAAAGAATTTAAAAAAAAAAAAAAAAAATGTACAGATTGACTTTTATTTAAAGTAGCATCAATGCAATTAGTACACAAATTTCTATTGGGCTCCACATTGGCTTTTGAACATATTGCACAAAGAGTTTCCTCTGTGTCAGACATGTTAAAACAAACTAGCAATTAGACTAGCAAGCTTGGAAAATACTTTTCAAATAAATTTGCAAGCAATATAAAAAACGTTACTGTGCCTTTAAGAAGCACACAAAAACTGTCACAGTTGAATAACAATGAACCGGATTAGTTATAGAAACCAAATTTTCACAGTAAATGCATAAATTTAGCAAAGGATTGCATTCATTAGCAATGGATGATTAACCCTTAATATCAGAAAAACGGATAACAATTGAAAATATAAGCGTTTTTATCACAGTCAAAGCACAGTCTCACAGGTCTGCTATGAGTGATTACCTCCCTCAAAACTAGTTTGGAAGATCCCTGAGCTCTGTAGAGACGTCCTGGACCATGCAGGGAGAAGAAGGCAGACTGTGACTGAATTTCTAATGCGTAGTAAAAGCGCCAAAATAGGCCCCTCCCACTCACAATACAACAGTGAAGGAAGCTCAGTGAACTGTTCTAATTCAAAACAAACGACAGCCATGTGGAAAATAACGCCCAAAACAATTTTTCACCAAGTACCTCAGATAATTAAACGATTTAACATGCCAGCAAACGTTTAAAATCTAATTTATGAAATGTCATTAAAAAGCCTGCTGCTAGTCGCTCACACTGCAGATTAGGCTAAAAGTTATATGCATACAGTATTTTCCCAGTGAAGTGCCATTCCCCAGAAATACTTAAGTGTAAACATACATACATATCAGCCTGATACCAGTTGCTACTACTGCATTTAAGGCTGTACTTACATTATATCGGTATTAGCAGTATTTTCTCAGTCAATTCCATTCCTTAGAAAATAATATACTGCAACATACCTCTTTGCAGGTGAACCAGCCCGCTGTCCCCTGTTCTGAAGTTACCTCACTCCTCAGAATGGCCGAGAACAGCAAATGGATCTTAGTTACGTCCGCTAAGATCATACACAAAACTCAGGTAGCTTCTTCTTCAAATGCTGCCTGAGAAAAAACAACACACTCCGGTGCCGTTTAAAATAACAAACTTTTGATTGAAGAAATAAAAACTAAGTTTAATAACCACAGTCCTCTCACACATCCTATCTATTAGTTGGGTGCAAGAGAATGACTGGGTATGACGTAGAGGGGAGGAGCTATATAGCAGCTCTGCTTGGGTGATCCTCTTGCACTTCCTGTTGGGGAGGAGTTAATATCCCATAAGTAATGGATGACCCGTGGACTGACTACACTTAACAGGAGAAATAACTGTGATGGGTAATTATCTTAAGACATCAGACATACAGTGATCAATCATAATATTATAACCTTGACAAATTGTTTATGTATACTGTGGGCACACCACAGTAAAACACTAATGCATTGGACCATATCCATATCCCCTTCAATTGCCCAATCTCTGAATTAATATTGCCATGAGCGCTTACAAGTTACATTTACTTGCATCATACTTATAAAGTGTTTATAAAATCAGCTAACTAGCACTATTACCAGAAGCGCAACACTGCAAATATTAAAGCATTACTTAGCTGCCTTTAATGAAACATAGTAACACCGTTATATTATAGTAACAATCTCTGAACTTTTTGCTATACAAAAGAATATGATTTCAGTGTATAAATCATTGTTACCAACTGCTCCCTGAACTTGTTATTTTTGTTACAACACTTGACTCAAGTTTTTAACCCCTGAGCCCCTGACATCTATGCCTCTTGCTACTTTCCTACTGTAACAAGTATTATCGTAGGATTACCAATTATCTAACAGGCACACATGCCACAAGTACTCCAGTAGGAATACCTACAACATATCTTACTTGTCTATGTCAACATATGCTGAATCTAGCTAGAAAACAAAATTTATGCTTACCTGATAAATTTATTTCTCTTGTGGTGTATCCAGTCCACGGATTCATCTATTACTTGTGGGATATTCTCCTTCCCAACAGGAAGCTGCAAGAGCATCACCCACAGCAGAGCTGTCTATATAGCTCCTCCCCTGCCACCTCCAGTCATTCGACCGAAGACAAGCAAGAGAAAGGAGAAACTATAGGGTGCAGTGGTGACTGTAGTTTAAAAATAAAAAACACCTGCCTTAAAATGACAGGGCGGGCCGTGGACTGGATACACTACAAGAGAAATAAATTTATCAGGTAAGCATAAATTTTGTTTTCTCTTGTAAGGTGTATCCAGTCCACGGATTCATCCATTACTTGTGGGATACCAATACCAAAGCTATAGGACACGGATGAAGGGAGGGACAAGGCAGGCGCTTAAATGGAAGGCACCACTGCCTGTAAGACCTTTCTCCCAAAAATAGCCTCCGAAGAAGCAAAAGTATAAAATTTGTAGAATTTAGAAAAAGTATGAAGCGAAGACCAAGTCGCCGCCTTACAAATCTGTTCAACAGAAGCCTCATTTTTAAAAGCCCATGTGGAAGCCACTGCTCTAGTGGAATGAGCTGTAATTCTTTCAGGAGGCTGCTGGCCAGCAGTCTCATAAGCTAAGCGGATTATACTTCTTAACCAAAAAGAAAGAGAAGTTGCTGAAGCCTTTTGACCTTTCCTCTGTCCAGAGTAGACAACAAACAATGCAGATGTTTGACGAAAATCTTTAGTAGCTTGTAAATAAAACTTTAAAGCACGAACCACGTCAAGATTGTGTAAAAGACGTTCTTTCTTTGAAGAAGGATTAGGACACAGTGAGGGGACAACAATCTCCTGATTGATATTCTTATTAGATACCAACTTAGGAAGAAACCCAGGTTTGGTACACAAAACTACTTTATCTGCATGGAAGATCAGATAAGGAGAATCACACTGCAAGGCAGATAACTCTGAAACTCTTCGAGCTGAAGAGATAGCTACCAGAAATAGAACTTTCCAAGATAAAAGCTTGATATCTATGGAATGCAGAGGTTCAAACGGAACCCGTTGAAGAACTTTAAGAACTAAATTTAAACTCCAAGGCGGAGCAACAGGTTTAAACACAGGCATGATTCTAACTAAAGCCTGACAAAACGCCTGAACGTCTGGAACATCCGCCAGACGCTTGTGCAAAAGAATAGACAGAGCAGAAATCTGTCCCTTTAAGGAACTAGCTGACAATCCCTTCTCCAATCCTTCTTGGAGAAAAGATAATATCCTGGGAATCCTGACTTTACTCCATGAGTAACCCTTGGATTTACACCAATGAAGATATTTACACCATATCTTATGATAGATTTTCCTGTTGACAGGCTTTCGAGCCTGAATCAAGGTATCAATGACAGACTCGGAGAAACCACGTTTTGATAAAATCAAGCGTTCAATCTCCAAGCAGACAGACGCAGAGAAATTAGATTTGGATGGTTGAAAGGACCCTGAAGTAGAAGGTCCTGCCTCAGCGGTAGAGTCCAAGGTGGAAGGGATGACATGTCCACCAGATCTGCATACCAAGTCATGCGTGGCCACGCAGGAGCTATCAAAATCCCCGAAGCTCTCTCCTGCTTGATCTTGGCAATCAGACGAGGGAGCAGAGGAAACGGTGGAAACACATAAGCCAGGTTGAAAGACCAAGGCGCTGCTAGAGCATCTATCAGCGCTGCCTTGGGATCCCTGGACCTGGATCCGCCATGAGATCCAGTTCTGGTTTGACCCAAAGTTGAATCAACTGTGCAAACACCTCCGGATGGAGTTCCTACTCTCCCAGATGAAAAGTCTGTCGACTCCCAGTTCTATACTCCTGGGATATGGATAGCTGATAGATGGCAAGAGTGAACCTCTGCCCATAGAATTATTTTTGAAACCTCCAACATTGCTAGGGAACTCCTTGTTCCCCCTTGATGGTTGATGTAGGCTACAGTCGTGATATTGTCAGACTGAAATCTGATGAACCTGACCGCAGCTAGCTGAGGCCAAGCCTGAAGAGCATTGAATATCGCTCTGAGTCCACAAGCCCTGAGCTTTCAGGGAGTTCCAGACTGCACCCCAGCCCAGAAAGCTGGCATCTGTCGTTACTATTGTCCAATCTGGCCTGCGGAAGGTCATACCCTTGGACAGATGTACCGAGATAGCCACCAGAGAAGAGAATCCCTGGTCTCTTGATCCAGATTTAGTAGAGGGGACAAATCTGTGTAATCCCCATTCCACTGACTGAGCATGCAAAGTTGCAGCGGTCTGAGATGTAGGCGGGCAAACTGCACTATGTCCATTGCCGCTACCATTAAGCCGATAACTTCCATACACTGAGCCACTGAAGGGCGAGAAGAAGAATAAAGAACACGGCAGGAATTTAGAAGTTTTGACAACCCGGCCTCTGTCAGGTAAATCTTCATTTTTACAGAATCTATCAGAGTTCCTAGGAAGGAAACTCTTGTGAGAGGGGATAGAGAACTCTTTTCTTCGTTCACTTTCCACCCATGCGACCTCAGGAATGCCAGATCAATGTCTGTATGGGACCTGGAGACTTGAAAATTCGACGCCTGTATTAGAATGTTGTCTAGGTAAGGGGCTACTGCTATAACCCGTGGCTTTAGGACCGCTAGGAGTGACCCCAGAACCTTCGTAAAGATTCTTGGTGCCGTAGCTAACCCAAAGGGAAGAGCCAAAAAAATGGTAATGCCTGTCTAGGAAGGCAAACCTGAGAAACCGATGATGATCTCTGTGTATCGGAATGTGCAGATAAGCATCCTTTAAGTCCACGGTAGTCATATATTGCCCCTCCTGGATCATAGGTAGGATGGTTCGAATAGTCTCCATCTTGAAGGATGGGACCCTTAGAAATTTGTTTAGGATCTTGAGATCTAAGATTGGTCTGAAGGTTCCCTCTTTCTTGGGAACCACAATCAGATTTGAATAGTAAAAAACGAAGCAAAAAAAAACGGTAAAAACCGTTATAACAGTCACAAGCAAACTGCCACAGCTCTACTGTGGCTCCTACCTTCCCATAAAACGACTTTTGTAGGCACAAAAACCCTTTACAGAGATCCAATATGTCAGGGGACTCCTTCAGGGAAGCTGGATG